>NC_143554.1:52014750-52165000 GCF_054136105.1 Typopeltis vanoorti
TAAAAAAAATTAATATAAATATAAACATTAACAACAGGACCGATAAAAAAATACAATAACCGGATACAAACATGCTTTGTAGACTTTTTAAAACTAAAAAATAGGAAGTGTTCTAAAATAATTAACTAATTACAATAATAAAATTAATGATTTCAGTGATTTATTATTATTATTATTTCTTTTAAAATGAATAAACCACTATTAGAAACAGAAGAAAGGCTTTCATCATCACTCATTTCAAGGATTTAGATTTGTCCCAGTTTTTTCGGCCTTAGAAATCTATCGATTCCCCTCTTTAAACCACTACTTGATTTCCTTTTTCCGAATGGTTTATGCCCGAGTGCTTATCTGGCCAATCTTTTAATTTGTGTTCTTTTTAATATGCTCCATCTCCCCCACTAGTAAACTAGTGGGAGAGGGCTTTAGAATATGCAGTTTACTTATAAATTTAAATATATTTTCAGTGATTTTAATTACGTTTTATGCAGAAGTCAATCTTCTTGCTCTACGCGTTTATCCCGCTTCCAATGCAGGGTCCGCGTGTTACATTTTGATGCGTGTTACATTTTGTTAGTACAAAAATACATCCCCCACCAACCGGCCTGCCGCTGGTGGGGGATGTATTTTTTGATTGTAGACGCGTGTGTTCACAGGGCCGGTTTGTCTGTTTGTGGGATGAAACCCCTCCCAGATAAACTGGGAGGAAAAACTCTGCTGTCCACGCCCAAGACCGGCTAACTTGGCTATGGCTGAGAAAGATCCTTAAGCTCCTCACGTCGTAGACGGGAATCGAACCTAGGACACTCCTTCCCCAGGCATATGGTTATGAAGCGCATGGCCACTAGGCTAACCGCGCGGACTTTATGCAGAAGTCAATAAACAATTAAAATCCCCAAATTTGGATCCTTAAACTTCGCGTATCCGAATGTCTCGCATTCATTGCATCCTTTACCCATCCCTGAGTAGAAATATGCTGACCAGAAGACTAGATGTCACCATAAACCATTAAAATATTTCCGAATTTGAAATATTTTGATAGATTTGTAACTGGATAAATGGAACTAGTAACCATTAATTACTTGTCGAAAAAAAAATTGTAGCCATAAAAGGCTGAAGAAACACGCAAATGTGTGTGTGTGTGTGTGTGTGGTTTCACGAAGATGGCGGAGTTCTTCCCTAAATTAAACATACCGTCGGTGATCACACATAATAATGTATTCTAATAACACAATCTCTTCATGAGCTCTCTGTTTTAATTTTAATTCTAAACCAATCAGAATTGTTTTTAATAAATCTACAATAGATTTCGAAAAACTATCGAGTAGGAAATCGTGAAAAGTTTAATAACACGTTAAGGAACACCTCTCAACATATATGGTCTTTTCTTTAACTCAGACGAACAAGGCAAATCTATTCTCCTCCCAGTATATTCCACAAACTACCCACAGCATGCTCGTGCCTCCTCTGATCTCTCGTCAGAAGGATATCAGCAAAACACTGAAGTAGCCTTGATACTAATAAAATCTTCTAGTCCAAATGGGACACCATTTGGACCAGGTGCTAAATACTTGTGCTCCAAAATTAACACCCTCTATTGCCACTGTGAGCTGCCATACACAATCTGGCACCTGCCCAACAACATGAAAGCAAGTCTTTATGTAGCCTGTCCTTAAAAAGGTAGTCAAAGTCAGCCTTCATACTAACGTCCCATTATATTCACCTCAATTCTCTCGAAAGTGGCGGAGAAGGTCATTACAACCAGCTTCGTCACTACATAGAGGTTCATCAGTTAATTAGTGATTGCTAATATGGACTCCACCATTCCTGTCTTCCAGCAGACCTCCTTGCTAACCTTACCCACCTTTGGACACAGGCCATGAAAAGATTTGGAAAAGCTCATCATATTTCGTGAGTTTCTCTAATGATATATCGAATCTCTCTCGCTTGATATTTTGAAGGCTTCCGATCGTGTTTGACACCAAGTTACATTTTATAGTCTCTCTCTCTCTCTCTCTCTCCTGTCCCTTGCTATTTGCGAAATGGTCCTTCACTGCATGTCATGGTGATAGCTCCTTCTCACAGATATGCTTATCAATACTGGAGAATCTCAGGGTTCGGTACACTTCAGATTTATCCATAGTTTTGCTAATGATAGTAATTTCCATTTCTCTTCTTCATTCGAGAAATATTACTCAAGTTTCAAGATCTTCCATAACCAGTGCTTAAAAACCAATGCCATTGTCAAGTAGGGTGAAGATAATCTAATGAATTTCAATTTTATCAGAACACAAGCCTGCCTTATTTTTCAGAAGAAAGATCTCACTTTAGTGAGATCTTTCTTCCGAGAAATTCCGATGTTGTTTATTATATATCGGCTATGGGAATTTGTATATTAACATGGACGTATATATTGTTTACTCTGAAATTATTGTTATTATTACCGGTGAGTAATGTAGCACCGAGGAAACAAGGAATGCATGGATATGTTTAACCAAAAATTCTCCAAAAATATTGCTTAAGGTGGACGTTGCTTCATGCAGAGTTAATCACTTTTAAATGGATACTCCTTGTACTGATTTTAAAACATATCTATTACCGATTCGGTGCAGTTAATACCATATCGTGAGTATATCAAACAGTGAGTGTTTCTGTTTAAGTTCAGTGATTACAATGAAGCTAATTCAATAACATTTTTTTAATTGCGAGTGACTATTAACGAAACTGCACTTTGAAAACTTTTGCCCAACATTATCTTTCAAGATGAGTTATGTAAAAATATAAAGGTTCCAATCAGACGCCGTTAGTATTGCGTTTCACTCGCTACGGGAATGTGAATCTCTTGGAAATTTGTGATTTCACAAATATATGATGCTAGCAGCTTCGTCACCTTTAATTTTACACGGTTCTTCATAGGATGGACATCACGAGACAGTCAATTATTGAATGTAACGAGAGGAATTCTTAAAAATGCGGTATCGAAATGTAATTAACTTTCAGAGAAAGCGGCTTAAAACGTGATGACGGCTCACTAAAAGCGAACCATGCTAATAATAACAGAATATTGTTCTGTTAATAACATAGTAATTCTGTCTGTTCGTTCTCAGAGAAATGCACGACTTTCTCTGGCGTAACAAAGTATTCTTTTCAGAAAGAAAGTATCGCGTTCCACAGCTGGATAGTCATTTTGGGGTAGTTAATATATTTAAATAAGCCATGTTAAAGAATTAAATTGTTAATAAAAATAATAATTTTATTTACGAATTCGAAGATTTTTTTTTTGCGAATATTTTTTTTTTTTTTAGAATTGCAAAGTGCGAATAATCTCATCCCATGTCTCTCATTTGCCACATGTGCCTAACAAGACTCTTAAATACTCCACAATTTCAGTCAGACGTGTCAGGATATTCTAGATATCGAGTGATGAAATAGTAGAGAACATGACTGATCCACAGCATCACCTATTACCAGAAATATAAAATAAACCTTTTGAATAGCTAGCATTGCTGTTTTAGAAATAGAATTGACTTCCATGGAAACCAAATTTGCTGATGCAAAACGGCACTTACAAATTTAAATGTCTGCGGGTTTCTTTTTCTGAAATTATTTTATTTATATTATTATAGAAAAGAATTTAAAAAAAAGAATTCAATTTCAGCTCTATCACGTTTTCGAAAACATCAAATTAACTTCATCACGTCCTCTACCTAATATCAACTTGATCGTTGTGTGTGCGATATGAAAATTTCCACTTTTTGCATCCACAATCCCCCCCCCCCCGTGCACAGAGTTCTTATTTCATGTTTGCCTAAAAGAAAAGGAACACACTAGAAACACTAAACTAGTTTTATGAGTAGCGAAAATAAATCAGCGAAAAAGGAAATTTATACGATAATCCATGTTGAATGAACTGTTCGCTTTTTTTTTTTTTTGTTTGTTTTTGTTCAAGGGATAACCAACAATGTCATTGTTGAAAATGGTTGGATTAATTTACGTGTAAGCATCTGATATCTGCCCACGATGGGATTCGAACGTGCAGCCTGTTGTTTGGAGAGCGGATATACTAATCACTCAGCCATATTTCTATTATGATTAAAAATCTTTTATTTTTTTATTACATAATATTAAAACAGCCGATGAACAAACACAGTAAAATTATTAATTTTTATTAAATAAAAACACGTTAAGTACTTTTTTAAGCAAATAGTTTCAAAATACAAGGAATTTTGGAGTTTGGCTCGCGATTTTTCTATCAGCAATCTAAAAGTGTGTTATACTGTACGCATCTGCGTAAAATGTTTGCCGATCTATTTGTACTATCAACTTCAAGTCTACGTGTACTTTTTGCGAAGTATCACTTATATTTCTATTATTCTTCATACCAGATACAAAAACTCCGTTTCCTATATATATTTTTATTCAATTTTATTTTTGAATTCCAAGAACGATTTAATCAAGTAAATGCGGTCTCATTTTGAAACCCGACTGACGTTCACGAATTTAAATATTAAAGTCATAAATTGTTATTCATCTTGATAAGGTAACGATTTTCTGATGGAGCCAATGCACGTAACTCTTTTCTAATTAGTCAGATAATTGATTAACGGTGTGTTTTCCTGCAGCCATAATCGGAATTGACATAATATATCAAAATGCACTTAGGGGGATTATGTTTGCCAAAAGGTTTTTCCAGTCTCGGAACAAGCGTTTTTGTGTCTGTTTTAGTGTGATTAATCATTCCGTCCCCTAAATGTGCATGCTCAAAATAAAGTCTTCTAAGTCTTTTTTTTACTTTTACTTAACCCTTCCAGTTGCTGTTTTTTCTTTTAAGACGATATGAATGCATTTGCTCCACACATCTCTTAATATAATGCAACTAGCCCTCCTCTGCAACCTCGTAGAAAGATATTTATCGAATGCATTAATCACAAAGTTCACGAAACTAAAGGCAGACTCGCACGATGACGTAGTCACCCATTGCCCGTTCCATATTCTAATATGGAACCAGCCTTCCTTTTCACTCCTTGACCCAGTGCCCTCGACGTAAACAGGACTACCACAATCCTAATACAGATTAGAGAAAACGACATGGAATTTTTGTCACGCGAGAATTTCTCCCTCCCACCAATTCTTACCTAACATCGTAAGGTTATGACGTTCAGTTGCGTGACCTACATGTTTGACATTTATGTCTCTCTGAGACTTTTATATGTGTGTGATATGCACCAGAAGGGGTGAAAATAATAATAACAGCTATTATTTTCAACTTGAAGTGGTATCGTGATAATATCCCGCAGAGAAAATCTCAGCTGATAAATGGGTAACCGCGTATAAATCAGTGCACGTTAATCAAGTATTATAAGTAAAAATAGCTACAGGCATGAAGGCAATGCATTCGTAATAAAATTAGTAAAAAAAAATCGACATCAATTTGTGAAATGAATGCTGTTCGCTTTTTTTTTTATTCTTTATGGTTAAACTAGCTTTTTTTATGTTACTTTACACAAGAAAATATCGTTAAAATGTGTGTGTGTGGGGGGGGGGGGGCTAAGAAAATAGGAGGGAGAACGAAAGAATCTACTGATGTGTTTCTTGAATGGCTACAGGTTGAGATCTTTGGAATTGAACAGAAGTTAATTCAGTTGTTTCAGGTTGAATTGTGTATGAATGTTGCCCAGCGGCTAATTGAGTTTTTACATGTTTAGAGGGGAAATGAAGGGTGGGAAACGGCCACTATGATGGAGCGGATATAGAAAGAGACAATTACAGAAAGAGAGCTTCTATATGAAAGCGGCTGGATGGAGTTTTTGTGACAGGAGTCATCTATAAGCGGACCTGCCGCTACTGGGTAGCATCAATCATTCTTAGAAAAATCCCAAATATGAAAGCAGTATTCTAAGGTTGGGAGAATTTATATAGTGTTAGGAGTTGTACAGGATGGAGACTTTCACAAACAGAAGAGGACATTAAGATTTTTGAAGGATGAGGCTATGGATGCAGTGTGTTTTTGCAAGGAAAGGCTAGCTTATAAGTTCGCCCAAGAAGAGAAATTTGATCTTGACTGAAGATTTGAATAAATAAATAAATAAATAAAAGTAATAAAAACTGAGTTCTTTCTGATGAGAAATAAGACAGTACTGAATCTTGGTAATGCTGAAATTCAATAGATTATCTTTATTCTTGCAGAATGATATGAAGATCACGGTTTAAGACAATCAAGATCTTGAAGTTAACGAGGTTCTTGAATCATTTGAGCAGTCGATGAGACAAGATCATTCATATATAAGAGGCAAAGTGTGAGCTACAGCATTGAGCTATACGGTACTCTAGCATTGATAAATATATGAAAAGAGAGGAAACCATCCACGACGATATCCGGTAAACTATATCAATACAGCTGCAAAGAGTGGAAACATACAATAAGAGCTTGGAAAAGGGCCAAGGCGAGGCAAATCAAATGCTCTGGAAATGTCTAAGAATCAACCATCAGTTTTTACAACCCTTTCATGGCTGTTGTCTACATCTTCTTAATCCTCCTCTTCTACCGTTTACGATTTCGAGTTTTTATTATTATTTATTTTATTTTATTTATTTATTTATTTTTATTTTTGCAACCGTCTCGAGGATAAGATGATTAGCCCTATGCCTCCCAATGTGTCTTATGTCTGTAGATGCGTGTGTTCACGGTGCGAGTTTGCCTGTTCTGGGTGAAAAATCTTCTACCACCGTACGAGACCTGCTAACTCACCTTTGGTCGAAAGAAACCAGATAAAGGTTCCTCACGTCACTGATGGAAATCGAACCCAGGTCCTTCCGACCAAAGGGATTCGTCTATACTGACTGAGCTACGGAGGCTCTCAAACGATATTTATTACAAAACAAAAATACAAATATACAAATCAATAGTTAATCCCATGGGCAATAGTGAAAAAAAATTAACATCCAGGAAACATTATCGTCAATGCGTTGAAAATACTGCTAATAATGGTGTATGCCATTGTTGAGTAGAATTTTTTAACATCGTTTTTTTTTTAAAGAGAGTTTGCATTGTTTCAATAAATATTTGGACACCTATAAAAATCTCAGAATATGAAGGCCTGTTACTACAAAATTAAATTGAATTATTCAGAAATATCTAACAGGACGATAGTTAATAAAATAGTATTCAAATACTACTACTACTACTACTACTACTACTAATAATAATAATAATGAATGTAAGCGATAGCACTATGACAGTAATTTCAGAAAAAAATTGTTAATGACTCTAAATGAAAATCCTGTCAGAAGTCCCAAGTAAGTGAATGATGTCTGAAGTCTGTGTTTTCGTTATAATTAATTTAAGGTGGTCCTTCAGGTTACCTTACTAAGATAAATTAATGAACCGATAATACGAAATAAGGCACTTTAGTTTCTTTAAATACATGCGATATACTTGGATTTCTAAGAAAAGCGAAAACATTAAGAAAATTTTCGTAATTTATATTATAAATTTATGTTATTAATGATTCTGAACCAAAAAAAAAAAGTATGAACCTAATCTATGCTCCATTCAATCAATATTCCCCTTTAAAAGATCGTGCTGTGGGCTTAATAGCCCTCAGCACGAGGCTTTTAAAAGGAAATTTTCTTACGTGATAAAAAGTTTTTGCCTTGTAAATCACGTCATATCTTCGGCTAAAATCCATTAAAATAATCTTCAAAAACTTTAACAAAGCGTTTTATTTTTGTACTGGAGCGGTCAGCTTGCTTTCGAGTTCGCATTCTGCATATACAGGATCAGATCTGACTTCCCTCTACCTGCTCAATCTTGTTCAATCATCATATGTAACCAAGTTCATACTTTTGCATTCGGATGAATATTCTCTTGTCAATATTATTAGGTAATAATAAAAAATAAAATATTTTTAATAACCCCCACCACTTTTTCTGTTTTTTATTTATAATATAGTATATATTACATATTAAGCAGTAGATTTAATATTCAGAGAAAAGTAAGAGAAAAGTGAAAAGCTAGTGTGTCTATCTGCTATATCCTATGATAAATCACTCATCTAGATAAATGCTTTTCCACGTGATACTATATTCTAACTCATTCTTCGAATATTTTCTGCAGAATACTCAAAATTCGTACTCTAGTTAAACAACAATGCCACAATTTTAGTTGCTTAGTTACCTACTGAATCACAACAATGCCACAATTTTAGTTGCTTAGCTAGCTTTTTTACCTAATGAATCACAATACTGATATATTACGCTTCCAGTGTGAAATTCTATCAGAAATATTCAAAGGAGTTCAATCACCTACGTTATAATATACTTTGGGTTGCGGCTACGAAGACAAATAAAGGACAGTGGAGAGTTATTCCTCTGCGATTAGATATGAGGAACCGTTTTGTATTGGTTGCGCCGTTTCGCCTTCGATTTTGCGCCTAATAAATATTACTCGTAATCTCTCTTCACATGTCAATATCTCAGTCAGTCGGTTATCAGTCGTTTATCGTTCTGCTGGTGGTTCATCTAATTTCGATAATTATATAACCGAGTCCATGCTGGAGGTCTGTTGAGGAATTGCTCCGTTTATGATTCCCACTCGCTCAGATATCTGAAGGAGATTCACATTATAAGTTTTCAACTCCAATCGTTTTCATTCAAAGTGAGCGAAACGTTTCTCCCTGATCTCGCACAACTACGTTTTTTTTTTCTTTTTCCCACAACTAATTTCTTCTCTTTTTCATTAAATACTATCCATAAAGCTGTATCACCCACTAAATCATTTTATCGTTTTATCTATATAACCTCAGGAATTATAAGCATTTAATTTCGTAGGATTTACCCGAAAACTATACGAAAATAATTTTATCAGTGTCTTCACCTTCATCCCTTACCTGACATTAAACCGGATTTATCGGAGTTCTCGAGAGAAAAGAAAACACCACAGTATTATTGATGAAGGGACTATAATGAGAAATTTTTAAAAATGATATAACTAAATCACGAAAGATGTAACACGTGCATAACTTATATCTTTGGAATCCATTCTCTGCTCTGTTTTAATTTCTGCGGCAATATTTTTATCTGTCCAGATATATTTATTAATTGAAGGAGTACCATTGTTAGCCCTCTTTACGGCTGAACAGAACTGCGAAATTATTATGAGCTACTTTCCTAAGGCAAGTCTTGAGTACGGAGTTCTAATTACACAAACCAATATCTATAATTCATAAGAACACTTAAAGTAAATGTTTTCTCACACTGTCATAGGATAATGTGCTGCGTTGTTTCGTTTGTACATTCGAAGACGTGATGGTTAGAAGATGAATTTTTATTTAACATAAATCTTTAAGCCTTTGCGTTTAGTTAAGACTTTCGTTTTCTTTTCTTTCGCTTGTTTCCAGCAGCTAAAATATTTAAAAAAAACAAAGGGGGGGGAATCTTCTTATTAAACAGGTGTAGTAAATTTATAACTTCGTGACGATAAAATGTTTTATCTCATTCCATCTTCCTAAACGCAGCCCAGACAGATAACTTGGCCGTAACCGAGCTTTGGTTCATGATAAAGAGATTAATCTTATCTCCATACTCCGTCTGTCAATGGTGTGTGTTTTCTAGCAGGTTTCTTTGAGGGAAAGTTCCAGTTTAGCGTAAAAAAGAGTTCTGTCGCATTCGTATGAGTGAGTGACTAATAAAAGCTTTTCAATCGTACCTTATAAGGAATCTTTAAAGATTTCTCGCAACCAAGACAGAGACGAAAGCCCATAATAGCTAAACGTATGCTAGCGGGTGAATTACCGATGAGATAAACACGCTTTTTTTTGGGGGGGGGTACAACTTTTTATTTGTTAACAATGGCGTGATAATACTGATTCTTCAAATAGCCTAGTCAAACACTTCGTCGTCTATTATTCAATTTAGAAGCAAATTGACAGTAACAGTAGCAGTACTGTTAATTCATCATAAAAAAATTTTGAATTTTTAATTCTAAAAACATGACGCTCTAACTCATGTTAGAATTTTTAGACATAAAACTCTAAAAAAATGTAATGGTGAACAACATTCAATTATTCTTATTTATAATTTCAAAACACTAGCGGTAATATTGTTATCTATAAATTAACATTACTTAGTAAATATTTAGAAATCAAACTTATCTATATCTATATCTATATAATATATAGATATACAGTGGTATCTCGCTAATCCGAACAAATAAAAACCGTGCTCGTTCAGAGTAGCGAAAAGCTCGGATTAGCGAAATTTCCCCCAAGAGAGAACAATAATTAGCGTTAAGACAAAAATAATCAGATTCTAATGGTACATCAATTTAATTCTTTAAATAAATGAAGTAACTGATAGAAAAAAAAAGCTACTGTACTGTAATGTGAAGCTTAAAAAATAATACAGTACACACGTTTATTTTAGTAAAAAATTTAGTTTGTATGTGCCTGTATTGTTGAGGATTCTGATTTAATAAAATTGCATAGTTCAGTACGTAACTTAATTTGCTTAAAAAAAATATCACTTTCTTGTACACAACACAAAAAAAGTTTCACAAAATAACACACACACAAAAAGTTTTATTTCTTTGTAAAAAAGTCACTGATTTTCTTTTGCTTCTTGGAAGCTAAACTTTTTTTCGAATGCTTCTTCTCGGAGCTGAATTAGCAATAAAATTTTATGGAATGACACCCATCATTCTGCTTAGCCCACTCTATACACATATTAAAATTGTCAACTGCCTCTTCATGTTTAACTTTTTTTCTTCGAGTTCTTTATCGTCATTGTCGTCTTCTAATTCATTCTGTATCTTCATATTTATAATTTCAGCATCTGATTTGATTTCAAATTCGACGATTCATGCCGACAATACAGTACGTACTGTACAGTATGTAAAAGCAAACGTGAACACACACAATAAATCAAAATGGGCCTACAATATAACCGTACAATCGACAGTATGAAAAAAATACTGTACTGTAATAATAATAAATAATAAAATAAATAATAATAGTTAAAATAATAATTATTAAATAAAAATAATAGTGCATAAAATAATAATACGTAATAAATAAAACATTTTTTTTACCGCAGTTCGGATTACTGGAGGATTCGGACTAAAGAGGTTCGTATTAGCGAGACACCACTGTATACAAATTCAAAATTTTTATTACGAAGATTTTGAAGACAAACTTTTCTTTTTAAGAAAGTGAACTTTATGCTATGGAACGAGTGGAGAAGATACGAGGATTCAAAATTCTCTTTAAAAAAAAAAAATCCGTGACCTAATTTTTTACTTATGCTTTTTTTTTTTTATTTTTTTATGAAATTTGGATGCCAGCGTCTTCATTAATGAAATGTCAAAATATTAGCACCATTAAATACTTACAAATGCCCGTCACCTTTTAGAATTAAATTTTTGCAAATCTGCATATTTTTATATTGATAAATAAGTAAAATAAAATAAAAATAAATAACAGTGAGATAGCGAGAGAGAGAGAGAGAGAGAGAGAGTACAGAAAGCAATTGCTGCTATCTAATGTCTCTAAACCCCCACACTCGTATTTTTTCTGTATTAGTGTGAGTTCAACGGTCGATTTTCTGAGATGTTCAATTAAAACTCAAACTTCCAGGAAGAAAATCTATTTGTAGGATACAGACCAGTGGCGGCTCTTACATAAGCACTGCGACACTGCAGCACCCCCAAGGAAAAAATGAAAAAATTAAATTTTTCTGTGTTTATAAATAATGACAATGCTTACAACATTATATAAATGCAATACAACATGCTAAAGGTTACAGCTTATGTTTTGACATTGATTGAATAGTTAATAATTGGAATTGTTCGATTAACGCTTTTTAGATTACGAAACAAATGCACTGCGATCTAACGCTGATATTCGTTTGCGCTTGTCATTACACGTTACGTCATTAGATACACTGCCGTTTGGGCAGTGTATCATATGCTTCCGCGCCTTATTTCTGGGAGATATGAAACGTTCATTATTGGTGCTTGATCTTGGTGAACTGTTTTTTGTAGATCTTATTTTATTTTGTTAAAATAACATATAATTATTTATTTGTTATAGATACAAAGCTGAATTATGACGAGTGTCACTGTTGAAAATAGGAAAATAATTATATTTTTTCAATTATCGTTACAAGAAACAAATGCACTGCGATCTAACGCCGATATTCGTTTGCACTTGTCATTGCTATTGATACGAAACTTTTATTATTGGTGTTTGTTCGTGGTGAGAATGAAATATTTTCAATAAAGCAATTTTTAATATGCAAATTTTTTTATTAATGAATTCGTTAAGAAAAATGTTTTTTTTTTTTTTTTTTTTTGTATATGCAGCATCCCCACTTAAAATTTTTACCGGCCACCACTGATAACATCGTCTAATTGGAGTTCTGCCTGAAGGAAAGGCTTAGAAAAAATTCCTCTAGTGGCCAACTAGACTCTCACCCGTAGCAGTCTTTCTTCGAACCACCTATGGATGTAAATGTCACCATATCTGTTTTTTATATTAATATTCTCTAAATTGACACCTTTTTTTTATTTATTTGTCAAACAGGAGCAAATTTTTCACTCTCACTCACTTCAGCGCTGGTCCTAGATCAATCCTGACGGCAAGCACGAATAAGATAAAATGTCACAGAGAATCAAATAAAAGGCAACGAAATGTACAGTTGGTACACATGCCGTTTAATAACATACCCGTTAAAAGCTAATTTTAAATATTACAGTTCCGTTATCGAACTGTAATAATATTCCTATTACAAAAGGAATAAATTTACTTCTTTCATGCTACCACCTTCAAGGTGTCCGCTTAAGAAGCGAAATTTGTTAGTTTTATGATAATTAAAGTTTGTGAGGATGTATCTTGCTTTTAATTTAATCATTTAATGTAGATTAAATACTTTTCTTTGTCTGATTTATAAAAAACGAATAAATAACAACTTCCCGACAAAAAAAAAAAAAAAGCTGTCTAATAAGGGATATCCATACGCGTTAGTCTCCAGTACTTGTGGTACAACCAGAAGACGTTCTCCAACACCCCTTATATGATCTTTTAGAAAGACTGGAATAGCAAACTAAGGTGCCCAGATAAGTTTTGGTAAGCTAATTCTGATAATGCTATTTCCATATGTTAAAAGATTTTTCGATATTCCAGTTAGAAACTAATTAGTTAACAATAAATGCTTCCTTTATTATTAGTTTTTCATGTATACGAGGCGTTCCCAATCCCATTCGCTAACCAGCAGCCATCATTTCACATAGTTTGTATTTTACGTTATTTATTTATTTATTTATTTTTTATTTTTTCAATTTACCTCATACATAAATGAGCATTGTATCCTCCTCCCACACGCACACACATTTATGTAATTCTTTATACGTACCCACGAAATTCCTGAGTCTCCTATGGCACTGATAAATCCTTAGTATATCAGTGCCACAGGAGATTCGGGAGTTAATTCAATTTTTTTTAAATTATTTTTTACATAATCCAGAAACTCTGCTCTAAAGGCCAAAGCTGGAACTTTTTCAAGCCCCTCAGATCTCCCGTAAGCAAAGCATGATCTCACCCCCAAACGATGGCATATTCATCTTCCATCTAACGGTAATCACAAACATCCAGGCCACAGTAGGATTTGAACCAGCAGCCTATTGGATGTAGAAGCGGATACGTAACCATTCGGTCAAACCAGGCAGGCAAGTTACATTTATACATATATATAGAACGTAGTGTATATCAACAGATGGCGCAGAGCGATGTTTGTTCGTCGCACGACGATTTTGTATCATAAAGAAATGAAATAAATTGCAGAGAATGCATTGAAAAAAAAATGGATTGATAGTTTATTCCTTGACGAGCAGATAATGCTGAGAATTCTGACCACAACGTTGTATGTTTGCAGAGAGCGATGCATTTCGTATATCAGAGACATCTTTTGTGATAACTGGGACCATTCAATAAAACCAACAGTTATCATAAATTATCGGAAAAACAAACGAAAACTATTTTGGGCAAAGAGGGGAACGAACTTTCGCGTAGAAAAACAGAGATACAAGATAAGCAAATTTAAAAATTTAAAGGTAAAGGATTTAAATACTGAATTTAAAATTTAATGTTCATACAGTGTTCACTCAATTTTGTAACAGGAATTCGTCTTTTTTCTGATACTTTTCGTGTATTAAACGAAGCAAGTAAAATCGAAATCCAAAGCCATAGAGGAGGCATAAATCTATTCTTTGCACACTGTTACATGTGATGACCGTTATTGATTTATTTATTTATATGAAAATAGAGCTTAGAGGACTTGAGTAACCTTGTAAAAATGGGCCAAACACTTTAGAACAAACTGACTGGATTTTAGCAATAAAATGAAATAAATTACACAGCCTGTCAATATCCATATTTTGGTGTTATTTGCTTTTAATATCACTTTTTTTTTCTCTTCTTCACTTTTGTGCCGCTTTAAGCAGCAGAAATATTGATACTGCCCTTACAAAATGGTCACTAAAAGACTTTATTCTGAGTTGAAATTTATTCTGAGATGGATAAAATATTCATAATGTTAAATGGATAATTTTATTCTACACAAACAGATAAGACTAAGTAAACGTGTTAGCGACATCTAAAATTGAAATTCCACCAAAATTGATCCAAAGGAAATTGTTGTTCAGATGAATTCGGGAAATGTTACTGATGATCTTCAGCTGTTCGACCCCAGAAATACGAAGTTTACCAAATAAAGTATATAATTATATGGAGATCTCCTTCCCTCTCAAAGAAATGGTTATATAGACATAATGTATTATTATTATTATTATTATTATTACATGACACCGCTAAGCAGACCAATATATTTATATTCTAGTGAACATGTTTATGTTCACTAGAGGCCATTACATTAAACTCTCTAACCCCCCCCTCCCCCACATTTAATCCTCCAACTACTCGCAACGATACCACTATCATAAAGATACTAAAAATAATTTTAATTATACAGTAATTATAGTTGTAATTATTGTAATATAATGATAATAACTTTACAAGTTATTATGCAGCCCAAGATTAAGTAATTCCAAGATTAAGTAATTGTTTTACACTTTTAAACAACAGGTAAAGCCTTATTATTTAATGTCGCTACTCACTGAAATGCAAACTTAATTTACGCTATTGTATAATAAAAATATATATAATAAATACCCTTCATTAATAATTTCATATGCAGTGCATAATTACATATCTTCATTATAAATATCAGAGAGTTAATAATTACACTCAATGAATAACAGTCGAGCAAATTAAGTACATACCGCAGGAACGTGACGTCAAAATTACTGCTTCATTGATCTTCACTTATCAGTCACTATTAAATAACGTAAACACATAATTTTTGTCAATCAACAGTTTATTATAACTACGATGAAGCCCAAACAAGTACATTAACAAGTGCGTAAACACTAGCGCATCTAGCTTAAATAGAAGGAGGAAAATACATAAACAACAAAAGCCAAACGATACTTAGCTTTGTAACTGGAGGTATTTTGTTTATATATCTGTTTCGCTAGGTGTCGCTTTCTTATTCTGATTTTCATGAAATTTTATATTTTATTCAACAAACCAAAAAAGGTAAAGGCATAAATATATAAATAAATATCTTTGTGAAAGAATATTGAAGATAAAAATCAAAATGAAAAATAAAACTTTAAATATAATATATGTCTATAGCCACAAGGAAGGAAAACAAAAATCAAAACCTGAAGAATTTTACGAAACATTACAGAAGTTCATAAAAAAAAGGATTATATACTGAATATAGAATACTAGCTGGAGACTTAAATGGAAGAACTGGAAACAACGAACATGGATTGGGGTAACTTTAATTTTGCACGTGGCGAATTTAGAATGTATAACACTAGATTAAACGCGATGATTGATTACATCTGCATGTGCAACATACCAATCCTTCACTATACAGCCCTTTAACTGGCTCAGACTTGACGGATGAGGACTTGCTCCAGGATCTGTTTTTCTAACATGATCCATACATTCTCAATGGGATTCAGATCCGGGATTTTTGGAGTACCGGGGAAGATGGTGGTCACCACAGTTCTTGCGCGATAGACAATAGCATTGTCATCTGTGAAACAACCGTCACCTAACATTGCAGGATGGACTTGATCGGTAGTAATGTTCAGATATTCCTTGGGGACACCCGACCTTCCAGCAATATCAGGGGACCAATTCTGTACTAACATAACATTCCCAATAACATGCCACCACCACCACCTCCAGAATCTTCAGTTGTGTTCAAAAGACAAGCAGGGTTCATGGACTCCTGCCAAACTCTTTGCCTACCGTCAGTACAGAACGGGTGTACCGTGACTCGTCAAACCACGTGACTTATTTTTTACAGTCTTCCAGTGTCCAGTCGCAGTGTTCTTGACACCCCCCCCCTCTAAACGAAATTCCGGTTCTTCATAGAAATTGGTGGTTCTGTATAAGTATGCGACTGCCAATACCGATCCTCTTCAATTCTCTGCCCATGGTTCGATGATATATAGGTCGGGAACAGACTTCATTATAAGGTTTGGTCAATTGCTGCACACAGGAAGTTCTGTTTGTCCCCTACAAGTCGTCTCAGACGACGGCAATATCGTTCTTGACAGACCGTCTTAGGACCATAGTTATGTCTCTTAGACAAGCAATATGTTTTTTTTTTTTTTTTTCTCACCGATCACACACCTGGGATATCTTACCTTTTGAGAAACCAGTCAGCTCTGCTGTTTTCAAAATCATGGCTCCAGTCAGATGGGGTGCCCACAATAAGTCCTTTATCGAATTTCGAAAGATTTTTTGTTTTTTCCATTTGTGATCAACACTATTGACGATTAATGACAAGCAGCAGCATTCTTAAATAGTTGTCTAAAACACTTGGTGACGCACGTAATCAAGTATATACGCTTGTTCACGTGCGTCATATAAGCATAAACTAAAGTAAAAAAATAGAGTTCATGTATACATCGATACATATACTAACTACAGAAAGGGAACTTTAGGTAAGTTATTTTACCACATTGTATCAAGAAAAAAGAAACAAAAATCGCAAGTAATCAATTCGGAAAATACTGATTACTGATCATATTAAATCAGTAAACTTAAAAAAAACTAAAAAGAAATTACCGGTTGATGGAATTTATAATGAAAAACTAAAATATGGAGATAAAGAAATTGGCTGGAAACATGAGAAAATAAACTAATTAAACTCAATTAAACTAATCTTTAAGAAAAGTCAGATGCCTAATGAATAGAGGATGGTTGTTACAATTCCAACATTTAAAAATGAAATAAAATCTGTTCCTAAAAGCTATCGAGGAATAAATTTGTGCGCAAATGATAGCTACAAACAACAGCGATTGCGTAAAACGTCTGAATATGCCGATTTTCTGATGTTTCTTGTAAAACAAATAATAGAACATAACAAACCAACATTTAGGTCCTTCATTGACTTAAGAAAAGCTTCAGAATCAAATTACATATTTGGAAAGTAGTCTAGCATTAAGAAATATTGAAATGGTTCAAGATATAAACACAATGAAGGGAAATGAATGTGTAATAAAATAATACGACAACTTTTCAAGAATCCCTATGAGAAAAGTAATTACTAATTATCCTTATTTAGCTTAATCATATATGAAGTCATAACATAATTTAATAACGAGAAATCATTATTATTATTACGTGATATCCCCAAGGAGTCCAGAGTCATCGAGGGAAGGCACCTACTCTACACTACCTAATGCACCAACTACAGCAAACCGCCACCACCATCATCACTTATACCAACGCCATCTACTGCCCACCACAACTAGTATATTTTGTTTGTAAATTGCGTGTGTTTTCAAGGCCAATGGGATGGAAAAATCCGAATTTCAGGGAGAAAAAAACCTTGCTATCTTCGTATGAGATTGGCTAACTCACTTTCAATTGAAAAAAAAAATAAAAAAATAAATAAATAAAGATTTCTCTTGTCAAACGACGAAAATCGAACTTAAGCCTTTTTCAAACGAAGAGAGCAACGTACAGTCGTTCTTCCTATTGCTACGGAGATTAAATAGTGTAGAGATCAAATAAGCAATTTAAACGTAGCCAGATATGCAAATGGTATTTTATTACTTTCAGAAAAAGACGATTATTCAAACTAAGATAGATATATGGCAATTTTAATATGGAAATATCAACAGAGAGAACAAAAAGGATGCTAAAATCACGATGAAAAAAAAAAACATAAACTCGCTAACTATTTATTCTTCAAAGCAAAGAGAATGGGTGAGGTAGTTTTAGCGTTTAAAAGCTTCCCTGCTCTTAGCTGCCAGTAATCGCTGGCCCAAAACGATTAGTCATCCAAAAGCCATCTGTAAGAATAGCACTGCATGCAACTGTTGCCAAATCGTAGTACATAAAGCTATATATTATTGTCTAAAATGGTGTGAGTTCTATGGTAAATTTATCATGAGCTGCAGAATTTAAAATCTGAGATTCAAGTAGGGAAATCCTACTGGTCTGTGCCAAAGATCAACTAGCTCGGATACTGGCTAAAAAAAAGGACAAGAAAAAGTTCTACTAGGCGGCTACTAGAATCGAAATTTATAAAACGGTCTTTCTTAAATTTGAACTAAACAGAAATCATTAGAACTTGTAATGAAACTATAATAGGATTAACAGTAAGCATATTACACGGGAAGAAGTCAGAGAAAGATCTAGAAAGTTAATAAAATATCAAAATATTAAATTCAATAATAAGGAAAAATAAAGACAAACCAAAATAAATTAAATCTAAGAATCTATAAATAATAATTTAACTAATTTTAACATTTGCATATGAAATTATAATTCTTCTTCTTATGGTGCCACCTTCTATCGAAGGTCAGCGACCATCTTGGTGAACAAACATGTTCTTGCGTTAATCTGAGCAGTTGTACACTGTTCTTTCCTGCCCACGTCTTGATGTTGTCAAACCAAGATATTCTTTTTCTTCCTCTGGTTCCTTTGCCATCAGTTCTTCCTACCAAAATAGTTTGTATAAGTTGGTATTTGCCACATGATGTGGCCAAGATATGATGCTTTTCGTTTCTCGATTGTTTGTATGAGATCTTTGGCTTTGCCAATGGATTTTAAGATCTTCATTGGTAATATTTTCTGTCCATGACTGCCACATCTCAAAAGCTTCAATTTTTCTGGATGGTTGTCACCTTCAATGTCCATGTTTCAACTCCATAGGACAGAATGGACCAGACGTAGCATTTCAGCATTCGGAAACTGACTTCTATGTTTAGATCTTTATTGCAGAATAATGTTGATTAAAATTAAATTATAATACAAACAACATAATTACAACGGATAACTACAGATAAATAGATATATAAAAAAATAAAATTTGACAGAATACAAAATGAAAAGAGATTTATGAAGAATGGCCGTTACAAACAATGAATGAATGGAGAAGAAGAAAAAAAAAAGAGAAGCTCGGAATGGAATGAGCATAATCATAAAATGCACTCGAAAACAATGTTACTTATTACTATGCAAATAGAAACTAAAAAGATAAATTTGCAGACCCTGCGGAGGGATAAAACATTGACTGACAGACTCTCTACATTGAAATACTGTATTGTAAATACGAAATTTGGTTTCAAGCAAAGAGAAGCTTTTTAATTACAGTCAGCATATGAAGTAACTGGGAAAAAAAAATCCGAAATGACTTATGTGGTTTTATATATTTTCGTCTGTAATTTTTCTTCTTTTTCACGTTTGAAAATTTAGGTGCAGTTTTTCTGTGATCCCCAATTCGTAATACAAAACTATGCTTTTTTAAATAACTTTACAAACGAATTATTTTTGAATAATAATTAGTTTCTCTTTTAACAATCATAATACTGTTTTGTTTTGAAAAAAATGTAGTAACTTCGTCTGAGATAATTTTAATTGGCTTATTTTTAAAATGTTCTTCTGAACAGAATCATTGTTCACGTTATTAAGGAGATAATTCTTGATTATTATTAAAGTGTTGATTTTGATATAGAGAATAAAACATATTGATTGGAGACTACAGATCGACAGGTGTATGCGGAGGGGGAAACGTTTACACCTTTCCAAATGTTTTTAAATTAATTTTCCCTTTTTATTTAAAAAGGCACAAAGTTAAGGCAATATTTATGTACCGTAACTGATATATAATTGTTAACTATGCTTTATCGTAATCAACACTTATTATAACTCCGCATATATAGCTTTGACTTTGAAGAATAATTATTGTACAGGTAACCTTTGTATAACGCGGATGTTAAGTTGCTCAGAAATGCCGCGTTATGCGAGACTCAGATCACATAGAAAAAGTAGGGTTATGTTCCGAAATCGATTTTTTTTAAAATTATATAAACAACAATGACGATTCCAACAAAAAAAAATTATTTAATTCAAATAATTCATGTAAGTTAAGAAAACATATAAACTATGAAATAAAGTATAGTATAAAAATTACAAATTGTACTCAAACTTCATTGCACATAATGCACAAATAGTTCAGGCAAATTAAATAGTTCATATTTTAATCATTCACAGCACGAGAGGATCGGTTAATAAACATTTGTCATGTAATCACCTGATGCATTACTACAAAAGAGCACACTAATTTTATCTTTGGAAACTTTAAATCCAGGAGCTGATCTTCCATTTTTCGAAATATAGGTGCGTTTTTGCATTTTTGTTTTCAATATAACCCGAATTGATCCGCATTGAACACTTGGTCTGCACTATAAATGTTTATAAACTTTGAAAGAGTTTTGTTTAATAAGATTTCCATCCAAAGGAATTTTCTTTTGAGGTGCAATCTTCTATCCAAATCATTAGAGATTTCTCCATTTTTTTCCATCAGAATACAGATTTCCATCAGTATTAAAAAACTTAGCTCTAGTGAGTGAAAATCGTGATTTTCACTCACTAGAGCAAAAGCCTAAAACATAAATTGGCTATCGGAACACGTGTCGTGTGTGTAGCAAGTGGCGATGGTTCAGATTTATTTCTTCATTTAAAAGTTCCCTTACTATACGTGTCGCACTTTGATGTGGCACTTATCTATCCCAATGGCTTTAACAGACCTTTAAGGCCCACAACCTTCCAAGCATGCTTGGAATTCATAACCGAAAATACGAGTATAGAATTGTCACTCCTGTGCCTCGAAGTATTCTTGGCCGTATCACTGTGTGTTCACGGGTCCGGTTTGCCTGCTTGCGGGATGAAAATCCCCAGATAAACTGGCAGAAAAAACCCTGCTGTCCACGCCCAAGACCGGCTAACTTGGCTATCGCAGATCCTTAAGCACCTCACGTCGGCGACGGGAATCGAACCTTGGACACTCTTTCCCCAGGCATATGGTTGCGAAGCCACCAGCCACTAGGCTAACCGCGCGGACTACTTTGATGAATAAAGGTACTAATAATTAACACCTCGTTATGCAAATGAATTGTTGCTTTGGAAATGCAAGATTTGTTTCACATTAAGTTAGAAGGTAACAAATGATTTTCATATAATTGAAACAATATTGACATTTAATGCGAAATGTTAATTATTAGTTCGTTGAATAAGAATACCTTTGAAAGATAAATGCATAATTTTAAACTGATTTTTGAAATTAGCTTTTATTTGGATAATGAAAAGATTGTGAAGTTATCTATCATAGTTATTGTAGTTTTAGCTTTTATTTCATAATACTGATTTAGTTTCATTTTTTTTTTTAATTCCACTTGAAACTTCTTTCTTAAAAATCAATTTTACTCCATAACGAAGCAATATCATGAAGTAACGTGAAGTCACTACGATACAAAATCATATCTGTCTATCTGGTTTTTAATCAGCTGTATGAATTTTACATGAACTGCTCTTTCTAATCTGAAAAATGACTTATCTTATTATTATTTTATTTTATTTTGGTTTTTACTACTTCAGTAAAAACAAATCAGTATACCAGTTTTACAGTTTTACGATGGCAAGCTGTGTTCTGAAAATAACAATTCGTATGAAACGAATTTTAGGGTAGCTAATAATTCAAGACCAAAATATATCGTGCAAAAGCGAGGCGCTATCGATATGTATATCACTGCTAATTTCAAATCACTGGCTGAAATAAAAGATCAGTCAGAAAAGAAAAAGAAAAAAATAAATAAATAAAAGGAAGAAACCAAAAAAAGCTTATATTTTTTAGATTTCGTTCAGACCTCATTATCATGTTTTTTTTTTGGTAATGTCTTTTTAAATGTTTTTGTAAATTACAATTGGAGTCATAATAAGTATCTCTTGGGCATGGAAAGAGTAATTAATGTGTTAGCACCTCCTGATCTTCCATTTTTGATATCATGCCAGAAAATTGAAGCAATAAAATAGAAGAATTTACAAAAGTAAATTATAAATCAATGAAATATATAAATAATAATAAAAAAAATTATGATTCTGATTCCACTGGCTGTTTGGGAAATACAGTCAACAGTAAAACTATGTTACCAATGTGGTTTGAAAATGGAAATGCAATCCATCAAATCTTTCTTTCTCCACTGTGAATGGATAGTATTCGGTTACGATCGTGAACTATGAATGAGAATATTTGAATGTAAATCTAATTTTCAAAGTTTTTTTTTTTTTTTTAGGATTCATCTGATCAGCGAGCAGATGAATTACAATTCTTGAGGGAGTTTAGAAATGTAAAACCTGCTTGTTATGATGTTGGTCTGAGCACTGAGGATGAAAGTAAAATTACGTAATGATTGCTCTGTTATTTCATAATGATTTGAATGGTTTAGTTATTAGTTTATAAAGGGAAGACCTGCTAGAATATAAATAAATGAACCAAAATTGTAAAATATCAAGTAAACAATATTTCAGTAACTTATTAGGCTCTGGTTGGATATCATATAACCTGATATTTTCGAGGCTAATGAAATAACAACGTTGTTTAATGAGATCCCCGAAAGAGACGGAAAAGGAATGGAAATTCTTCCGGAAATTCTAATTTATTTCGTATAAGTCATGGAGGGGATAACTGAAATCATGCACCAAACAACAGTTTAAATTGCAGATGGAGAATAAGCAACTAAATAAGAGTTTAAATCGCAGATGGAGAGAAACTTATCAAATTGATATTTTCGTTTACCAGGATAATGGACTTTTTAAACAAGAGCGAGAAACGTTTGTAACTAAAACAACATAAACTGGAAAAACGAAACAAGACTAGATTTTTAGATTAGATAGAAAACAGCAAAAAGAACATTGTGATGAAGAAGCTTTAATACCAAGCATCCAAAAATCAGTATTTATTAGTTATGTAAAATAAACAATTCTGCTGCCGATCTACACTCTCTATCATTACCTACAGTTGAGCTCATGGCTACCAATGATTTTTGAAGATTTCGGGACATGAATACAGCAGGCAAAACGAAAGCCATCTTATTTTCCTGAAACCTAAGTGGCATTGTTGTCTAACATCATGAGATTTCTGTAGTTAATTTTCTAGAAAAATGTTTTAACTTTAGGTGATACAATAATTTGTATATTGTGTAATCGTATAATTACTGACTCATACAGATAGGATTTAATACAGTCATCCCGACAAGAACCAAGGAAGTGAGGAGGGTAAGAACAAATATCATTCTGTGTCTTTTGGGATAATCTTAAACCTAAAAATCTGTTTCCATTATTTTAAATATCCAGTCAAGTATATTTAAGAAGGGAGAGAAAAATAATTGAAAGATCGCCATGCATTTTTAAAGCGTTTCATTGACTTCAAGTGCCAGGAATTTTTATCTTATTTGACTGACTACTGTTCTTGTATTCTTTTGCTCGGCAATGTCCCCCTTCACCACCCCTACCCCACCACTTTCTTTCTCAAGAAAAGAGTAAATGCTTGTAACTTAAGAAAAATCTAGCCATTACTTTATGGTGATTAACTAATACATGCAAGTACAAACATCGCAAATACTAATCATTACCCCGCGCTGCATTCCATTTCCCTAGACACTCTGCTTCTTTTAAAAACTGCTGTTGACATGGCTTGCATGCTAGACACGTTCATCTTTGTCACATTTGAAGTATTCATTTTGTCTCATAAAAAAGTAATCGGAGCGCTACATTGAAAGCTTTTAACGATAAAAGGTAGTCATGTCAAAGGGATTTCTGATGTTTTCCTCATTTATTAAATGTTGTTGGAAAGGTAACTAATGTTCCATTAAGACCAACAAATGGCTTTCAGTTTTCTCTTTCAAGTTCTTTCATTTAATTGATGTTTCATGCGTAATCCGATTTCGGTTCGGATTAGGACGCCATCTGCGGTGTCGTGTGTAAATAATCGAGTTTATCTTTTTACGCTTCCGCTTCCATCTCTACTATTATCTTATAGCTTTCATCTTAATATGAGAGAGATAGATTGTGTGTGTATGAGAGAGAGAGAGAGAGAGAGAGAGAGAGAGAGAGAGAGAGAGAGTTCTGTCTCTCGTAAATCCATTTCTGGTTGCGTTGATTATGAATAATCTCCGTGGTGACGTGTTGCATTGCATTAACTGAATTGCGAACCTTCCAACGCCAGCCGTAATTACTTAGCATTTCAGGAACTCAAATGTAAGCATCAAGAATACAGCGCACTCTCTTTTAGAAGTGCTGTGTTTTTAAGGAAATGAATACAGAAAGCAAGGAAGCATTAATCATTTATCATGGTTAGGAGAAATATGGCTTCTGACAGACGAAGATAAATTGTTTTTTTTTCCCACGAACACCAATATGCGCTTGTAGTGCGCCGATGTTTATATCCAAAGGAAGACGGATGTAATTTGCAAGTTTTACTCTAAAACACAATCCGGATCTACTAAAAGCTAGTTCTGTTGCTACATATTAGGTAATTTAGTGACGTCATTGCATCACGACCAAGCAACAGAATGTCCCTAAAGAACAAATTGATGTTTTCCTTTGAAGCGCACATTGAGAAACTTGATAAAAAAAACAATTTAGGATTATTGAAACCAAAGAAGAGGAACGATATATCGTATAGTAAATGAATACTGTGGCTACTTGTAACCATCACGTCCGTAATGAAATTTGAAATAATCAAGGCATCTTTAGGAATGAATGAATGTATAATATATGACGTGTCCTGGCTCAAAACACAGATGATATCTGAAAAGACATGATCGAATAGGATGGTGTTAGCTGAATATTTTAAGCAATATGCGGAATTACGAAGCAGTTAGAGAGAATTTAAAACCTATTGATACAGAAATTCTCCTTAGATAGCAGTTTACGTACGTGAATAGAGTTCTATTGAAAATAAGAATAATTAACATAAACAAGGTAATGTAACCAACTTATGTGGTTCGCTATCCGTTAGTGGTCATTCTTGAAATAATACAAACGTAATGTCTAAGTTCAGGCAAGTTTGTATGAAAAATATTCATCACATCCACGACAAATGTCACGAATGTTTACACCAATTCAGAGGCAAGCAAAACGGAAATAGTGCAGGAAACTGCAAGCATTCCGTTGCGAATATAATCAAGTATATAATTTAAAAATTGAAAAAACAACAACAACAACTGAGTGTTAAAACATTCTCCTGAAACACCAGAGGGTTCTCATATAGTTCCACTGAGCTATTATTTCATATCAATAAAAAAAAAAATAAAAATAAAAACAAAGATCAGTGCTCAAGGATTATTTGGTTTTAAATGTAAGGTAGGCATCCTGGTTTGTCCTTGGCTTATTTAAAGGCCTAATGAAACATTCAAATACATACCCATATCAAAACTGTACATTAGCCAACACAATATAGCACTTTTAGCAACACTATTATTTTTGCAATAAACTCTAAATAAATTCTTGTTGTTTTTAGTAGTCTGGTGACAAAATTGAATAAGGATCATCAATTTTAAGCAGGTGCCAATTCTCTGAATTTCGTGCTCATGTACTGATTCGATGGCCAAATTTTAAATGATGCTCGTCGACGATAATTGATTCCCCTACAGCAGCGTTTCTCAATGTGGGGCGTACGCCCCACAGGGAGAAAGGCAATTTGAATATTTTGGGGAAAAATTAGAAAATGCACATGTACATAACTTTTTTAGAACTTGGCTGACTATTATGCTAGAGGGGGCATCAAAATCTTTGAGACGTTGAGGTGGGGCATGATCCAAAAAACGTTGAGAAACGGGAAACTGTTGAGAAACTGCCCTACAGTAAACAAGACACCTTACTAAACTAGAAGAACATTTGATTGAAAAAATATATAGAAGTCTAGCCTTGCAAAACATTTATAGCTTCTTGCTTCTCCTAAGTCTAGTAGCTGACTGGAAAAACGTTTTTAAAGCCTTTTTTCACCGATTTCCGAGTTAGTGGATCTCTGGCACGGACAAGTAGGTTTTTTCTCCTGGAAACTTTGGTTTTTCGTCCCGTAGACTCAATAAAATCACCATCTCTCGGTACAAATCCTAACAGGATTTGGTACCGAGAGATGGCAGCACTTGTCTGTCCACGTATTCATCGGTTGCCACTTATAATTAGTGAGCGTCTTGGAACAGCAATTCTGATTGGCTACAGTGGAGATTGAACTGCCCTCTCAGTCTCCAAAAGCTAGATATGGTTAAAAGACCTCGCCTAGTTAAGGCCTTTTATAAAGTAAAAAATGTAGCTGCTTTTTTTGTTTCTGCTAAAATGCTCATTTTTTAATTATGATTTATCATATCAAAAGTGTAATTAATCATCACAGAAATGTTTTCTTTTCAACAGTGATGGCGTGAATGCATATAAACAAATATGCACAAACATTATCTTCGAAATCTCCAGTTTTTTTTTATATAAAATGCATGGATTTTCACCCTAGTAATTAATGCAGGGGCCAAAAAGGTTACTGTGTAATATTAAACTTTAATTTTTCAAAAATATTTCTGTTACATTGGTTAAACTGTAAAGTACGGTGATTGCTATCACCATACTTTCTGAAAGAAGTCCTATTCATTCAATACTGTGGACCTAAAGTACACTAGTATTCACTTTTGATTATTTTAATCACATAATCAAAAGTGAATTTAAATTAAATTCACCTTTGATTATATGATTAAAATAATCACATAATAATTCACACACAAATTAAATTCTTGATTTAATTCAATACCAGCAGGTCATCTATGTCAGGGCTGTCCAAAGTACTACCCGTTGGCCGGATGTGGCTCGCGGTGCGATTTCTTGCGGCCCCGGCGGGTTTTGATTTTGACGAGGGAAAAAATAAAATAGCAATTTAAATCGAATGGATATTAGATATTTTAATTTTATTACTAATCGATAATCTCGATGTTGATAATTTTATTTGATGGTTTTACACACTTGTTTTTCAAATATTAGATGTGTCAAAGAAGCGTTGTTACACTGTTTTGTTCAACGCGCATGCTCTGGGAGCTCACGGGGAACGTGAGCGCACGACTAGTGCCCAATCAGTGTTGTTCGTTTGTTCAGCTTTCGAGGTTGTGTCGCTGCTGCTCATCAAATTACTAGATACTCATTGTGATGCGACCCTCGGATAAATGTTTTTTTTTTTTTTTAATGCGGCCCTCGGATTGTTGGCCCTAAGGTTGGACAGCCCTGGTCTGTCATATACAAGATGCGAAATTGTATATTTAATATTTTAGTAACAGACCCTTCATATCTGAGTCTGTTTTGGCGATGCTGTTTTGTTGGAAAGATCTGGGTTCAAATAACGCCTAGAAAATGAAGAACCTTCAAATGGTCATTTCAGTTTGAAGGTGAGTTAGCCAGTCTCGCGTAGAGGTGGATGGGTTTATTCTATCGGAAACACAAAGTTTTCAACGGGGAAAAAAAGCGGCCTAGGAAAACACTCACTTGACAACAGCATTATTATTATTATTATTATTATTATTATAAAAACCTCCATGGAGTCAAAGACTCATCGTGGGAGATCCACTGTTATACACACAGTTTATCATACTGCCTTAAATATATTCACTGTCTCTGCACACACCACACACTCTCGGGCAAAGTATTCCAATCACTCACCAATCTTCATGCAAAAAACCTCCTCACTCCCTTGCTCACACCCTCCTTATACAGGTTCCAGGAATGACCTCTTGTTCTCCTACTATCCTCACCCATTCTGTGCAAAACCACCCCGACATTAAGCTGGTAATAACCTCCTAACAGCTTATATATCTCAATCATATCCACCCCTCCTCCTTCTATCCACCAATTTCTGCAAATTGCATTTTGTCAATCTGTCTTCATACTATACATTCCAGAGACCAGAAACCACCTTAGTCAATCGCCTCTGAACTTTTTCCAATGCAATTTCATCTTTTTGAAAACCAGGTGACCAGATCTGTGCACAGTAATCCATGTGGCCTGATCAAAGCCTTATGCAAAGGAACCATAACATCCTTACTTCTACAAGTCAATGTCCTCCGCATCATTCCCGTTATCCGCTGTGTTTTCTTCGCTATTTTAGTAACATGTCCCCGAAATTTTAGGTCTTTGTCTACAATCACTCCCAAATTTCTCATTTCCTCTACCTCTTCCAAAATATTTGCACCGATTGTGTACTTTACATCCCATCTCTGCTTCCCAAATTTCAAAACCTTACATTTTGAAACATTGAATTGACATCCCACTTATTTACCCATTCAGCCAGTGTACTCAAGTCCTCTTGCAAAGCTACAGCATCCACACTACTCCTGATAGCTCTCCCCAACTTTGCATCATCTGCAAACAACTGCACATCACCATTCAGACCTTTCCTCTTCTGGGATATTGCTCCTCCATAGACAACTCGCTGATACCTATCAGACAGCCAATCTCCAATCCAGCGAACCAATCTACTGTTCATCCCCATCCGTTCCAATTTAATTACCAGCTTGTCATGTGGCAATTTATCAAACGCCTTTGCAAAATCTAAATATACCACTGTATATGCAACACCCTTATCCAACGCATTTGTCACTTTATTATAAAAAGTAAGCAGGTTGCTAAATCATGATCTTCCTTTAGTAAATCCATGTTGGTCGCCAAAGAGTATTTTTCTGTTGTCAACCCAATTCTGAATCTTATTCCTAACTAACTTCTCTAATACTTTGACCACAACTTCAGACACACCGACTGGTCTATAATTCAAAGCCTTACTCTTATCACCTCCCTTATGAATTGGAACAATTTTACCTTCTTTCCACTCTTTTGGAACTTGACTCAGTGAGAGACTCATGTTAAAAAGATATACAAAAGCTGTTGTTAACTCTCTGGCACATTCCTTCAAGATACGTGGTGAAATAACATCAAGTCCCACAGCCTTATTTACATCAAGTCTATTCAATTCCTCATATACTTCCTGTTCACTTACTAACAGTTCCTTCTCCTTTCCCACTGCTTTCAATTTCTGCATGATGCCACATTCACAAGAATGAAATATCTTTAGAAATTGCTCACTAAATATCTCAACTATATCCTCCGCAGCGGTTATCATTCCTCCGTTTTCACCAATCAATCTCCCATCCTACCATAATCATTCATTCTTCTACTGGCGACATATCGAAAAACTCCTTAGGAATTTGTTTTGGCCGCTTTAGCTAACTGCTGCTCATACTGCATTTTTGCTACCCTTATCAAGCTAGTCACCTTCCTCGCCTGCTCTTTGTACTTCTCATGCAACTGGTTGTTATAAATACTCATTTTGTGTTTCTTTCATAATACATTCTTCTTCCAGATTGCATACCTTATCTATTGATTCATCCATTTTACACCCACTCTATTTACCCTCTTGACCCTTGGAATACACTCTGATATTGCCTCCACCAAATAGTTCTTGAGTATGGCCCAAGCAGCATTGATATCCTTCCCATCCAGTTCCTCTTTCCAATTTATTATCGCAAGCTGTTTCCGGGGCTTTTTGTAATTACCAGTCTTATAATTCCACATATATCTCTTTCTAACAGACGTCCTCGAATGACTGGTCACCCTGCAGGTGATCACCTCGTGGTCACGCTCACCAACTGGTGGAAGATTTGACACCTCATTTATAATAACATCATCTGATGAGATGATCAAATCCAATACTCTTGATCCTCGTGTACCCTCAGTTATGTGCTGACTAAGGTAATTATCTTTTAAAAACTCCAAAAATTCATTTTCTTTAACCCCAGATGCAGTCTTGCTTCCAGTCTATATTATCATAATTAAAGTCGCCCATAATGATAACTCGTTTCTTGCTAGCTAGGCCAATTTGCCTATACATTTCCTTCTCATTATCCTCCATATTACCAGGTCTATAGCAACACCCAACTAAATATTTCATCCTGTTATCTTTAATCAGGTTTCCAAGATGCCAAATTACTTGCTATGAGGGTTCATTGAGCCTGCCATGCAAGAGAAATGGGAACAGAGTATTTTAGTATACTCTGGATTTAAGAGATTGGTAACAGATTATATATCTTGTTTGCTTACTAAAGGGAAATATGATGAAAAGGAATAAAATTAATTATCAAGTATAACATCTTATCCAAGTAAGCAAAAAAAACAACAAAAAACACAACTTACTCCATATGACCGCATATTGCAATTGATGATAAACATTGGTGCAGGAACTCCTATTCTACTGAACAGGTGCAGATGGAATGGATGAATAAGAAAGCGGAGTTAACCGGATGATCCAGAAGTTTGACTGAAATTGCTTGTTTACTGCTTATTTCTCAGTCACAATTTTGATAACAAATTTCTAGGATTTAAAAGTAAAGCAACTTCCCAAAAGCAAAGCAATATTCCATTACTGGAATAATGCGATTTGTGAAAGAATAGTTGCAGAAACGATAATTGGTGTGTCTACCAAAGTGCACGTTAAAGGACAACGTTTCCAACATTTTCGATTTTTTAAATGATCATCCTGCCTGGAAAGGTTTGAAATCTTTAACTCATTAGTAGCAGGCTCAGGTCATGTTATAAAGAATAAGGCCTTTTCGAACGTCACAACCTTGTCGCAGTACGATTCAAAACTGCAGTTCTCTGGTTCCAAAGGTAACGATAGCCATTAGGTTACTTAATCTAGCAATGGGATATTTATACCAATACTCAGTGAAAGTGGTGCTTGCATCCTCTGCGCTAGGTCGCTTGAAGATAGACTTAAGTTCAAGTCTAGTTGCCGCATTGGAGGAACTTTTTCTAAGCCTTTCTTTGACCGGTTACTGAGTTAGTTGATCTCTGGTATGGGTAAGCAGTTTTCCAGGATTTTTCCCCCGGAAAATCTGGGTTTTCGACGAACCCTGCGGTCTAGTAAGCAGGAAAGAAGCTGAGTGGTCATAACGTTTTGCTGATGAGTGTGGTATGATATTCTATACATTGATATCCTAGTTAAAAATTACGTATTGATATACTAAGAAAATTACATCGCTGATCTTCTACCCCAAAATTTCAAATAGAAATATCTCCTTAAATTCTTATAATCAAAGCATGCATTGTAAGACTATAGTGCAATATACAAAGAAAGTGATTCTAGTGATGAGTTTCGTGGTGCTCATCACAAAGTAAACTTTCTCAATCTTTAATCTCGCTCTGCCTGTCTGTCATTGCATCACTGCATAGCTTACTGGCTCATCTATACAGTCTCAATTAAATCACGAGCATTGCTGCACGTCAGTAGGATTAGCCAAGCAGTATATTTATCAAGGTTGTAAAGTATGGGTTGGGGGTCTTTGGTAGTGTATAACAATGTTATAAATATAAGGAAAACTCAATCAAACACTTTTAGAATACTATCACTTCGCGTCAACAATTAATTCGCTCTGCTATTTGACATCAATTATTTCTAAAAAAACCTGCTGATGTCCTTTGGATGAGAAACGTTCAAATACACTGGAACTTAATGAGCAGCATCTGATATACTCTCTGGCATCTTTACCGTATATGTTAAGCGCATGCTCGCGCAAGCACGCATGCACGCACACACACACACACACACACACAAAGTTCCAAGGCTGCCTCAAGTTATTTTAAGAAAAGGACAGTCTCGGTTATTTCACACCGACTTCCCCCTCTGAGTAAACATTCGAAGTAAAATATGGATTTAGAAATGTGACCTCTCGGTACACTAAGGCCTCTTTCTAACGAACAGGCCCTCATCTATAAAAGCATACTGTAAATACCGAGGTGTAGACAAGTCTGACCGCGTTGATGAACAACATTCGGTACAATTTTCTTTTCACCACCATCCATCCATTACTCCAAGCGATCTATAGTGTGTTACATGTGGTAAACTTCAAGGCTACTGACCCAACAAGTGTTTTTATTTCTGAGTATTAGTCATACTGTAATACATTTATTCATGCCTTTGTTATGTATAAGATTTTTTTTCCCTTTTTTTTTCACATCTCATTTTAGTTGAAATAAAAATTGTTTCATGTGAAAAATGAGAAGTTCGATAAACAATGGACAATAATAAGTGGGTAGAGCCAAACTTTTTCTAAATTATTTATATAATTTAGAAATTATTTATATAATTTCAAAATAGAAAATCATTTTCTATTTTGAAGTTCGATAACTGCAAATATTTATTTAGTATTTTCACTTTCATTTCCAAGCAGAATTTACTGTGAAAATTTGTCGAGTGGTTTCATTCAGAGCTAAACAGAAAAGATGACTTCTGCAGAACAACACGACAGTTATATTTAATCAGAGAAACAGTCTTCCAGTTATGAAACTCCAATGAAGTAGGTGCAACCAATAAAGGAGAAAATTAACGAAGTGTTCTTGTAACTGCTTCAGAACTCAGTTAAATATGTTACAATGCATTTTCTAGTATGTTATTCTGCTAATACCTGTTACTACGAAGACAGCCAATGCCGTTCCACTTGCAATTTCTAATTACAGAGCATGCGATAAATCCAAGAAAGCTCCAAAAGTTTTGTTATTTGTTCTTGTATCAGGCGAGTCCCAATAAGTAATAAAGTTCGCATAATTATTTAAAAGTTTACTTTACTGAAGAAAACTTTAAAAAGTAACTTCTAGTTCTTACAAGATTTGAATAGTAAATGTCTTTAAAAACACTTTCAGTATAGTATTTTACTAAATATTGCACTAGCAAAGTTACATCCTGGAGTATAACTGAAGAATTTTCAAATAATAATAATAATAATAATAATAATAATAATAATAATAATAATAACTAGTGGTTTCAAGTTGAAAAATGTACGATGTGTTCATTCTTTTAATTAATATTATTCACAATTATGATTTTATTTGTATATCTTAGGTTACTAGTGGGCGCTCCTGAAGCTCAAACTAATCAGCCGCAAGTTACTACAGGTGGCGCTGTATATCGATGTAGGACTGACGTTAGGGGCACGTGTACTCAAATTCCTTTTGATACTACAGGTAAGTTGTTTATGTGGTTACGCGTAATGCAATCTGGAATTACAGTATTTAGTATAACCTCTTTCTTTAATTTAAGAAATCGACGAAATCTAGTCGGCATTTATACTAACAACTGATGTTTAGCTATTTTCGAGCTAACGCAATTACGTCATTCCGGCGGCCATTGGCCATTATTTCTGTTTTCTTACATACAAAAAAACATTCCAGTTTACATTGCAAATTAGGTTTGCAACCTAAATTCATTAAAATCAAAGTGAAATACTCGCGGAGAATAATAGCATTTTCCCGGTCTCCCATATAACAACCTAACAAAATTTGAAATAGTCATACTAAATATGTTGCATAATAAACATATAGTAAACAAGTGAATAATACAGATCCTGCATAAATAGGCTTGTGATTTTTAGTGATAAAAACATATACAGTATATATATTCTGCATTCTATCAGGTGGTAAATAAAATACAAATTACACATTAAATTCATCCAGAGTTCTTATTGAGTGAGTTTTTTTTTTTATATTTTATTTTAAAATGCATGTGAAATGAATGGCCCTTTGCAGATTAAAAACTGTTGTGTTAAAATAGTTTAGTGTGAGATGAACTTCATCGCTAGGTGTGAGATAACCACCCGGCTCATTGCAGGTCTGAATCGATTAAAAATAATATCTACTCACCCTCGACTCTGATGTTCTGTAGGTCTTGCGATGTTTCGTTTGTGAGTCAGATATTGAACAATTGATAAAATAAAGTAGAAATTTAGCGTAGGCTTACATTACACAGCGTTTTCTAAGAAATTATTTCTACATGTGTGTTGAAGATGTACTGCATTATTATTATTATTATTATTACTATGACTACAGCAAACTAAGTGGTATTTAATTAATGAAAGACATGCTCAGACAAATAAATCATTACATCGTGTTCAAGTTTATACTTGAACTGTATGAGCGCGCGTGCATGTTCGTGTGCGCTCACACACACACCTGGCTAGCAGTTTGTTTCATGGCGAAAACTAGTGGTGTAGTAGTGATTATTCATTTTCACTTTTTTGTTTGTGCCCACAAACTCGTTAAATTTCTTAATGTTAAACTAACTTTTTTCCTTTAATAAGGTAATAACTAATCCGACTGCGAATAAAGAAAAAATTTAATTATTCATAATGAATTATTTAAAAAAAATTCAAATATTTTATAATATTAATTATAAATACAATATATTGAAATTCAGAATTAAAAATAAATAAATAAAATAATAAATAAACGAAAGCAGGCAAAAAAATAGCTGTAAAAATAATAAATAAAATAGTTTTTATACAAAAAAAATGAATGTTTAAATTCACTTATTTTATGTCTTTTTCTGAAAAATGCCTTTTTCTGTTTGTTTAAGGTTCAAAGTTTACATTTATTGGGGATAAGGAGAATCAAACAGATGAAAAATCAAATCAGTGGTTCGGTGCTACAGTTCAAAGCTCTGGAGAGGATGGCGTGGTTGTGGTAAGTTGAGCTATCCTTTATTAGTAAAAGACTAGTTCATTTACTAAATAAATAAAAGTTAACTCCGAGTATTTAAAATTCGCAATTCGTTTGTGAACACGTCTCCTTTCGTGGGGTAGTTGGAATTCGATATTCGAATATCAAGTAAGGATATTCGATAGCTGATAGTTCAGTTAATGCTGAGTTCCTTTTACAGTAATATCTAAGTTATTATTTATTTCTTATTATTGATTTATTATTAATTCTTAATTTATGTAGAAAGATGGTAAAAATGTGACGCAGATTATAATTCTCATCCAGACAATTTTTATTTTAATTAATTTATTTTATATTTTGAATTTGACTTAATTTATTTATTTATATTTTGTTTTTGCGAAATGTCGTCAGAAGTGACGTGCGTATTAAAACGAATTTCTTCCATATTGCAGAAAGTGATTAGCACATCTTAAAAATATTATGAACCACATCTTAGCGGGCAGCATCCCTACCTATTCATCATTACCCAAAAGATATTTTTGCATTGATGATCAAATTTATAGATGGCGTGAAGATCGATGAATGAGCTCGCATTACAGGCAAACCTCGCTTAACGCGATAATTAATCCATCAATTCATGCGCGCTAAGCGAATTCTCGTTCTCGTTAAGCGAATGCACTAAACAATAGGAATAATTATAATTCATCCATCAGTTAGCGTAAATTTAGAAGGAAAAAAATTATAATATAAGCTATAGTAGAGGACGAAAGCATCAAAGTTAATAAAAATCAATTGCTTAAATTTTTATTTAATGTCTAAACATTGATTGAGCTACTTTTTTTTACAAAAAAAAATTTAGTAAAGATGTTTGAATCGTGCTCCACTTTTTCATCTTATCATGCAATTTGCGATAGTGGGGGAACGCACGCTTTATCAAGATTACGGCGGACTTCGAAGTTTCGTTCCATATCAGGATCAACATCAAACAGAATTTCCTTAGCAACTGAATATAATTGAAAACTAGCTCAAGTTCTTTCGCAGTTAGCTTCTTAGTCGTAACATTCTCTTCTTGTTTGCACTCATCATCTTCTTCTTCATATGCACTCTGTTCTAGTTGAAGGAGATCATGCTCGCTTAACTGTTCTGAATGGAAATCGAACAAGTTTCTCACATTTTTATTATCCAGTTCATTAAATCCAAGTTCTTTTCCAATTGTGATGATTTCTTCAAAATATTATAACTTGGATTTCGCGCACGATAAACTAACATAGGCTTGAATTTAAAGCCACCTTCTGCATTGCCTCCTAATAAGAGCGTAAAACGATCTTTATATACTTTATATCCTGGTTGAGATGCTTCAGTTTTAGCTAGGTAAGTTTTTCTTGGCATACGCTTCCAAAAGAGACCGATTTTCGTGTACGTTGAATATTTGCCGATCGTCATAATCACCCTCCTTTAATTAACCTTTGCAATTCTTCAGGAAACTTGGCCGCAGAATCTTTATCGGCACTAACAGATTCCCCAGTTATTCTTACGTTATGCAGTCCAGCTCGATTTTTAAAACTGTCAAACCATCCTAAACTCGCAGTAAAGCTTTCACATTCCTCTTGAAATTTGGTCTCTCTCAATGAGGTAAAAATATAGAGAGAGCTTATGCCTGAATATTTCCTGTATTAAGAGGTATTCTTTTTTGGTTATAATCCTCAATCCAGAGTGATAGAAGACGATCCATCATGATCATTAAATGGCTTTTATTTCGGGTGATCTGCATACTTAAAGAAGCAGTAGTAACTTTTCCTTGTTCTTTGTATTCTTTGCTCTTATTTAATATAGTCCAAACTGTACACTCGCTGTTTCCCAGGTCTCGCACAGTCATTGTATTACTAGCACCACTTTCATGTCTCTTAATGACTTCCAGCTTTTCCGCTCGCTGCAAATCGGCGCCAAAAAATTTCGCGTAACGTAAAAAAAATCGCGTTAACTGATTAATCCCTCACGTAAAGCGGGAAATGGTATCATTTCACTCAATCGCGCTAACTGATGATCGTGCATAGCGAATTCGTTAAGCGGAGTTTTCTTGTATTTAGGATACTGTGTTTTTGATAATGTATTAGCAAAACATTCATCACAGCAACGCGAACTGTTGTGTGTGTGTGTGTGTGTGTGTGTGTGTGTGTGTGTGTGTGTGTGTGTGTGTGTGTACTGATGGGTGACGGTTGTTTTTCTCATTTCAAATCAGTGACTTTACGACGTATTTATTAATTTGAGTACTATCAAACAAGATAACTGATGAAAATTCATTACATAATGCTCTATTGCAATGCCAGTGTCTACTTTGCGATTTAATTAAGTGATTTTTACTGTAAAAAAAGGGCAAGTTTCCCTGCCTTATGATCTTCTCATATAAGAAGTATTTTTATGATCGCAAGGAAAAAACAGTCGATTCATTGTCGCATGATCATATACAGTATATTGCAAGGTGCAGTAAACGGGTATACTCCGTTTGCAGGCCTAATATACTGATCTCATTTCCTTTGGTGTAATATAAAAGAAACAAAACAGCAGCTTATGATGTACCGCATCAAGGAATGGTAAATGGACTTTAATAATCGATTTCACGAAAATCGTCTGTGTGCCTCATCACTGTATGCTGCGCATAAATGTGTTCCCAGATATTTGTCATAATCTCAGATGCCAAACACTGTGAGAAGAGCGATGTTAAAGACACTTTCCATAACTCTTCCAGTTTCCGATCTTATCGCCTGTGACTTACTCGAGGCTATACTTGAAAGAACAAACCACTCGCTAATCCCTTTCCTCGAACAATCGAGCAGCTGAAAACCTACATCTAGTGGCAACGAGAACCACCAAGAGCCACGGGGATAGTAACATCTCAGGTTTCTCTCTTTTCCTTTCCTTCACTACCGACAACGAAGGCATAGGTCATACTTCAAGCAAAACAAACAGCGCAACTGTAGACTAGCAGCCAAGCTTCATATACAACTAGTGCTAACCAGGCCACACATAACGTTGGTATCCAATATGTTTCTTCTTAGTACATATTGCATGATATTATTTCTTACACGCAGTCAAGTCATTAATATATACTTTGAACTCTTGAAATTGCTATGTGTTGAAAAAAAAAAATTTATCTTGTGCAATCAAAAAATTTTCTTTTTCGAGTTTAGTCCAATTAAAAATAATAGGTGAAGTTACTCGTTTCTGTTAAGATAAAAATGTTATTGCAAACAATTAAGCTGCGATTCGCTAAATACCACTTTGTACTCTGCGATTTCAATTAGGAATGGCGCATCTTGTAACTTAGCAACAAAGTAGCCCTTAATCAAAATTAAATCAAGCTACACGTGGATTCTTAAGTCCTGACTTCTGTCTAGTCAAACATTTTCTCTCATTGGCCTACGAGGAATCCTAATCTCAGTCTCCGAATTTAAAATATCTCACAGAAGTGAACATACTTCTGTACATTCCATGCATAATTTTTGGCTATTATTATCAATATGTTTAATTTGTGCGAATATTTGTGTGTGCATATATACCCACGTCATAACTCCTTGGCAATGGTTGGATTGGTTTATATAATTGGTGGCGTCATTATGCATATTGAACCAGCTAAAAAAAAATGAAGTACATTTGCCTTTCTAAAAACGTAGCTATATGTAAATCTTTACGAGAAAGATAGTTACAAAACGTCAAGAATCGTTAAGGCAAAAATAACCGAAGAACAGAGCTAACATCAAAGGTCGTGCGACAGAAATAGGTAGATAAACACGATTCCCGTGGAACACAAATACAGTATTTGAACTTCTGTTTCACATCTATGAAAGATGAAGAAATTCTTGTTGAATATCCTAGCTTACGGAACAAGCAGAGGCTGAAACATTGGAGACAAAAGTATAAATAGCATTACATGGGGGGGGGGGCACAGAAGGAACTTGCAAACCGCTTGCACACGCGAGAATGAAGAGGGGGAGTAAATGCCTTGGGTAAAGATAACGATCGCTCCTTGGTGTTTGTATTAAGCAGACAACTGTCTTCAACCTGGAGGGGAGGGAAAGGAATGCGTTTCTTTTGCGTTCAGCTCTTTGTCACATTTATATATAGCAATAGGGGTCGACTCCCTAATGCATTCTTTCCATCTCGGGGCGCCGATACTAATTTCCCCTCTTCATCTTTCCACCTTGAGAGACATAGGTATAGCAATCACTACCACGCATATGTCATGAAACGGTGGAAAGTATTTGTAGAGCAGAATTGGAGTGGGTCCCTAGTGAGCTTACTGGAAACCCTGGAAGATTCAATAATACAATACAAAACTGATTCTTCTCATGCAGCGATGCAGTAAATCTCGAACTAATTACTTATTCAAAGTTTAACTTGGTTTAGGTTTTTTTTGATAAGGTCTTTTGGCGTCACCTAAGTACAATACAATATATTTCGACCTTGACATTTTCTGTATTGGGATTTCTTAGAGCTCGTCTGCAGTTCTTTATTTTCAGTCTAATTATAGGAAATCGTTGTTTGTTCTAATTTAAATGAAAATCAGTTTTACTTTCCAAGGAGTTGCGTCCTTTAATGGACTTTCACAGAGTCACCAAATCGACTTTAAAATCAATTCCCTAAACTGATGTGGCACAGAAGAAAATGTTTACGTTTCTTTAATGGAGGAATCGAATGCTGAGTGTAGTTGCATACTTGTAGTTAAATAAAATGCGAAAAAGTATACAAAAATATGCAGCTTTTTCGACGAAGTTAAATTAGTAGCCATGAATAAGAGACGTGCAGTAATTAAGCTGAAGTTCTTTATCATCTGTATCTCAATTAGAGACAGTCGATCTTCAGACCCGAAACAATGATATAAAACCATAAAAAATGAGTTCAGATCGATGTTCTTTCTCTGCTTTCGGCCACCTGGAGAAAGAAATCATAACGAAATATGAAGATAACATAAAACACTCAAGACAAATGTTACGCTGTAGATTAAACCATAAACACAGGCACATCCATTCTTCACGTGCTGTCTTGCGGATGGTATGTTGGTGCAGAGTTCTAGTAGTCCTTTGTAACCCGTTTATATATTGGCTTATCAAAGTATGCCTTGTGTCTTCAATCAGGCCTAACGTCAGTGCTCATATTAAGCTTACGATAAGGCGTTCTGTCATTATCACTTCGCGAGTTGAGCACGTGTAATGTTACGAAGCCATTCTCCATCCTTCATATATGACATCCACGTCTACCCTATGCGTGTACCAATCGAAGCAGTCTTCGATGACAGATGTGGTACTTGTACTTAAGACACACTATTCAAATTGAGAGAGAGAGAGAGAGAGAGAGAGAGAGAGAGTGTGTGTGTGTGTGTGTGTGTGTGTGTGTGTAGGGGAGTAGATAGAGACGAGAAACATGACTGTGCATGCGCATTATACTCGCACACTCATTCAGAGTTGAGTGCGTTCGGACCAGCTGACCGTCTCAATTTTTGGTTTCATTGGTAGTACTTTGGTGTTTCAATCTCAAATCGATCCTTCTTAGGCAATGATTGAGGTTTTTCAGTCCCAGAACCTTGAATTTTCTGTCCCACTAAATAGACAAACTATTCTAAATATACTGCATACACACAATTTTCTTATATATTAAATCAATAAAATGCTATGTGAGTCAACCACAGTATTAATGTACCATCGTCCATTAATACCGTGGTTGAGATAAAATTAGATAATCTGGTATCCTCGATCTAGAGATCCAATAGTAGGTTAACAGTCCACTTCAGAAAATCGTTTCCTATCTCAAGTCTTTCTCAGTTTCCTCCAATCCGCAAACATTTTCACAAACATTCATGCTGCAATAGGATTCTAACTACAAGACTATTGAATGGAAAGCGGATACGCCATCCTCTCCTCTCGGTCAACCAGGTCAGTAACTATTAAATGTACCTTGAAATGTGAGTGTTCTGATTCTCCAGTATAGATTCGTCTAAGCGTGATAATTGTAATGTAAAAATTATATTTCTTTCACCCCATTTCTTCATAATAAATGTTATAAACATTCAGACTCTTATTTGAAAGCTTATTTCAGGTTTTGTTTACTGATGGTTTTGGTTTAAATGCTTAATAATGTGCTACATAATTCCTTCTTCACCAGTGCTGACTTTTAAGTGTTTCTTTTAAGTTGGTCAGAAATAAAGATTTTTATTCAGATTATCTGAAACATTCAGTTCAATACTTTGAAAGTCATTTTTTGCGTTTTGTTTTTGTTTTTAAAGTTTAATACTTAAAAAAATTCATTTGATATCCTAAGATGTGTTGTATTATGCACATCAATATTTACAAATCTGTAAATCATTTTCTTCTAATGTTTGTTAAATTAAGATTTACTGAGCCATATTGTAGCATTGCAACATTTGACTCTTTTGTTGGAATCAGCCTGCCATGGTTTATTACTCGACAGTCTTGCGCCAGACTGCATTCTGGGAGCTAGTTAGGACTAAATTATGTTGCTTGAACTTTTGTCACTAGTTAAGTCACAATAGGAGTAATTTCTTCCACATCCCTTATTGCGGTAAAGCCCACACTGTTCAGTCACTGTAATACTGCATCGTTGCATAATGCAAAAACCTCTCATTATAATGCCAGACCTCTGTTCACTACAAGAAATCTAAAGGCCAATTACCACCGTGTTATCCACATTTCGTACATCCCCAATGGTCGACCCAACACGTGTTCCTCATCTCTTTTTCCTTCATTTCCCCCTTGAGCGTTCTAAAGGATAGATAGCTGCCACGTTTTCTCCTGTGGCGGTGGCTAACGACCTGCAAATCATCGTTTCTCCAGACCCCAGCTAAACTTTGTTTTTATTTTATTCTCCCCCCCTCCCCATTGTCTCCTTTGAAAGTAAGAGTAATACAGTGCTATTGTAGCCTCGTACAGCATGTAGCAACGGAAAGAGATAGGGAGGACAATCATTCCCGAACAGAAGAGCTAATTAGAAACATTTGTAATTTGTTTTCAGTATCATAGAATTAACCATGTATCAGTAAATGAATTGTGTAAATTATATTATCGTTTACTCTCTGGAGTTTTAGGAATATATACGATGAGAATAAAAGTAGTGCCCCCATGAGTTATCTCATGCCCCTTTTTTGTTTTTAAATTATAATTGATGTAATGGCACTAATATGATTTGCTATATCTCTGGTGTCTTGATAACGATTATATTTTATTTGTTTCACTTTTTTCCCACAAAATACTCCCGCACCTTATTTTGGCACCGCTTCATTTCATTAACGTATTCAGTTCACTGATGTTGCAGCAAAATATCCCTTGTTTAAGGCATAGCATAGAATAGTTTCCTGTTGATGTGTTTTGGTGAGACGTTTTGTTTCCAATTTCCTTTCTTGTTGAATTTGGTATAAAAAAATTATTCCTGACTTCCTCTTTGCAGCACTTTATGCATGGCGACTGGTCGCTCAAGTTTCTTTTACTGTTTAGATAGACATGGCACATCTCTCTTGAGTAGAAAACTCAAAACGAAGCCCTATGGTTGGAAAGACCCGAATTCGAATCTGGTAAAGGTAAGTTATCGGTCATATACAGAGATTCCTCAAAATTAGCAAACTGGTCCAGTGAGCACACACACACATCTACAGGCATAAAGCACTCGTCCTTGGAGATTCAACAGAAGAGTGACATGCCAGCTGTATTAAAATACATGCCAGCTGTATTAAAATACATAATTAGGAGACTCCACCCGCCCTAATACACGCAAAAGTGGAAAGGGAAGGTGTGTGTATTATAGCACAAACAACATCCCACATGCTTATTGTCTGATTAAAGAAATTTTACATTTTAGCATGATAAAAAATAATGACTCCCAAAACAAATAGACTATGACCAGATTCACTGTGTTCAAACTGCATCGAAAAGTTTCAGCGAAGAAAACTGATGAAAGGCCTTATAAGTGAAAGTGCTCAACAAATATGTTTAATCACACACACACACACACACACACACACACACACACACACACACACACACACACACACACACACACACACACACACACACACACACACACACACACACACACACACACACACACACACACACACACGCGCGCGCGCGCGCGCACGCACGCACGCACGCACGCACGCACCCATCAAATTTCGGATTCAGTGATCTATTTGGAATCTATAATCTAACGGAAGTCTTTTTTTTTCTGTATGCCAACAGCACTAACATAAAGTGTATTCTGCATTGCATCATGGAAGTCTCATGCATATTGATAGTTATATGTACATCATCCCTATTCTTTTGTGTGTGGTATGCAACACGCATATTTAGCTTCTGTTAATGTTTAAACAATTTAATGTTTAAACTTGTTTTGACCCAAGAAGACGAGTTTGAGTCAGACTTAACTGCTAACCTCATTAATGGCGCCAGTATTCACCGTCTGTATACTTACAGAGGAATTAACTCTTATTTACCTTCTTGAAGCATTTTCTGTATCGCTGTTGTTAGTCCTCTCCTTCTCCCAGTAGAAATTTAATGCTCTGACAACAAATTACCTAAGTTACTGCAGCTTGATTTCTCAAGTCCTAGCACCGTATCAACACTACTTAACTCATAACCTTACAATGACGTTCGTGCTTCTCGTCCAGATTTATAACCTTTGTCTTCCATTAGCACAGACCAAGTGCCATCTTTTGGCGAGAACGTGGAAGCGCCAATGAGCTATTGTTTGCTGGTAAAGCTTAGTCTGTTTACATTGTTGGCACTTTGGGCCATTAGTTAGCTAGCATCAACTGCTTCCCACTACCGGGTTACTCTAATGTAAAGCTAAGAATCTCAGCGGTGTAATGGCAAGTAACAAAATAGTAACAGGATTATGGAGTAAAGCGATATAAGAAATTCAAAAAGACGAAGATTGGTATATTTAGACTCAAAACTTTCCCAACTCCTCATTGAGTGTTTACTTTAAGCATTATTCAGATAATTAGTTCTACGCCTTCTGACAGAGAGCATTTATCTTCCAGGTTTATTCTGGCCGAAATAGCAGCTCAGCACCAGTAATTACGAACTCAAGTTCTTTGAAGGTTAGGAAGGTAATCCTTCGGAGTTCTCATTACTGAACTTCATAGTTGTATATGTAGATAAGTTTAGATTAATGTTACCATCCACTAACATATTCTTGCAACGCTCTCTATACTCGGATAACGCACCCAACCTATAGTAACATTTTCGCTCATTAAGAGCATTATAGAATCACTATTCTATAATGCTCATAATGAGAAAAAATGTTACAGTGTATATCGGGTATATGATATGAATAAAATTTTATTAACCTCGGGGCTTCCATTATCAGCGAGTGTTAACGTTACCAGGAAATCAAAACGTATTTGTATAAAAGCTTTACATATTCATATTACTCCATCTACCGCAACATTTTACATAAAATGTAGTAGATAGAGTAATAAAGTTCATTAAATTGAATGAACAGTAAAAAGAAAGATAAAGATGCACAGATTTTATGCTGCAATTTCTCTACTTTTATGCCCTTTCTGTTCTGTTGTACATTTATGGCATTATCTTGCAAAACAGTGTTGGCCTCAGTTGGATACATGAAACCAAGTTGCCTAACTGAGAAGAGTAACTGTTTGGATTCCCAATAGACTAAGTAGAGATATAAATAAATTTATTATAAATATTTTATGATATAATGTATGATAGTTCAATTGTACAAGGATGGTGCAAAAACTGATGCCTCTAACTACCGACCTATCAGTATCAGTGGTGTGGTAGTAAAGATTTTAGAGAAGTTGGTAAGAACTCGCATACAAAAATGGATAGACAAACAAACTATACTCTGCAAGTTGCAGCATGGGTGTACTAAAGGAAAGTCTTAGTAATTTGCTCATATTTTATAACAACATTACGGCCGAGTATGATAACGGGGATGGATACACTATGATAATGTTGGATTTTGCTAAGGCATTTGATAGGATACCACACTATAGGCTGTTACGTAAACTGGAGAATATGGAATTTAAATAAACTCTTAATTTGGATCAGGGAATGGTTGACAGACAGATATTAGAAAGTATACAGTGTACACCTTATACAATGTATAAGGTCTACAGTGGGTGTGAATCTGCCAGATTTAAGGTAACCGTGGTGTACCTCACGGTTTAGTCCTTGGGCCATTATTATTCAACCTATACATTAATGATATCAAGCAGGGTCTAACATAAAATGTGCAATTGTTGCCGTTGATGCGAAGATAGGTATGGCAATCAGGGATAATCAGATATTCAGCACTTACAAAACCATTTGAATAGGCTAAAAATTTGGGTAAAAGAAATAGTTGTCAGTTATTAAGTGTAAAGTTATACACTTCCGCGATGAGATTTCCAGTGGCATCTTATATTAGCGGGGTTGTGCTACAAGGAACTGAGGAGGCAAGGGATCTTGACGTAATGGTGAATAGGAATTTAAAGTTCAATTACATAACAAAAGTTGCAAATACAACTCAGAGGATAATTGCGATGTTGAAGCGAACCTTGACATGTAAGGATAAGGAGGTCACTTTGCCTCTTTATAAGACACTTGGATTATTGTACGCAGATTTGGTCTCCGGGGTTGGGGATAAAGAAGCCGTGGAAAGGGTGCAAAGAAGAGTTACAAAAGATATCCAGATTATGAGGACAGGTTGTGAGTATGGATTACAGACTCCGGTTAACAGGAGAAAGAGTGGTGATGTGATAGAGGTCTGTAAACTTTTGTGAGTATTATAAGATATCGTCTGGTGAAATATTTCGTTATATGGAAGGTGGGGAGAGAACATGGTGCGTCCATGGTGCATCCACTATTCCACTCACTCACAGAGCAGTGAGTGAGTGGAATAGTTTGCCCTTTTAGGGTAGTGAGTTCATCCAGTGTGAATAAATTTAAGGGAAGGTATGACAGCTGATTTGGGTGATATATAGCCTCCCTCGATGAGTCCTTGACTCTCTGGAGGTCTCAGATAATAATATGAGACGTAGAGTTTATAGTAAAATGCTGGTTAGAGCGACAAAAACTATTTTTTCGGAAAAAGCATTTACTAATTTAGTTGAGGAAGACATATCTATTCATAATTTAGAATATTCCAGTCGCGATTTTGATGACATTTCCATGTAGGTTATTTGAGCAAGATACTTTGAACTGGCATATGGAGTGTGCTTGCGTGTATATGTGTGTGTCAGTGGTTAAATTTTAAACGAATAAGCTCCGAGGCCCTTAAAATAAGGACCATAAATGTGAGGCTATTGCTAGATTGTCGCAACATTTGTTTAAATTTTATTTATTTATTTATTCTGGTGGATTTAAAGCCATCGGGCCCTCTCTTCCACACCACCAGACACATTTAATAGAAATACAAATTGGGATACAAATACAAAATTACAAATTAATATATTCTAACATATTAATCGTAATCGTTCGTAATCAGGCGACTGTTGATATTGACTTTATATACACATTCAAAACTGTAAACAATTATTGAATAATAACACCATGATGTAGGCATAATTACTTTAAATGGAGAAAACTCACAAAACAGAAAAATGTCCCGGGTGCGTGCTCAGTGAATAAAAAAGTTACGGGGTCGGACTCCAAAGGGCCCCAGATGAATTTAACCACTGGTGTGTGTCGAAATGCGCGTCGAAGCATCTATCCTATCTTATCCCTACAACTTTTTATTTCAGGCGTGTGCTCCAAGGTACGTGTATTTCTCAGCCAACCTACATAGAAGGGAGCCAGTTGGCACGTGCTGGATATCAGAAGGTACCCTGAACAGTTTCGAGGAATATTCACCCTGTCGCCTAAAATGTAAGTAAGCTAAGAAATATTCTTCTATTATTCTATAAACTCAGTTTAACTTCTACTGCCAGTGCTCTTGGCATGTGTTTGACACATTATGATGACGTGATACTTCGTGAAACCGTATCGAAGAATGTTTTCGGTACACACATGTTGGTTTGCCTACCTGTATGTTAGGTGATCAAGTTGAAAAACACTGAAATGGATTTATCTGCTATTCATTCCCTCCAGAGGGAAGGACAAGCCCAGAGGCTGTTCTACATTTAAAGCACATTGCAAGGAATTCCATTATGATGTCTGTAAGACTACGAAGAACATGATACTTGTTTGTAACCAATAAATCTTAACTTGTTCATTAGAGCTTCCATATAACCATTTGCTGTGAAATAGCCATGTGGTAGGGAAACATGTAATTACGCCTTTACGAACGATAACTATACACGACTTAGGAAGGGAGTACATCGTGTTTCTTTCTGCACCATTGTCTGACCTCATGCCAGTCAAGTGACAGGGTCACAGAAATACATGACAGCACTCACCAACACTATCATTCATTATGTGCATCTACTTGAGAACTTGAGATTAGTGCAGCTCGATCAACTTCTTTATGCTGCATTATGATGTATTAACGTCTCCTTGTAGCCGCAAACTTCTCTCTGGGGAGCGATAAAAAGTCCCCAAAGCAAGTCCCAAAAAAAAAAAAGTAGAAAAAGAAAAACTTTTTCCTATCCCTGCAAGCAATGCGTTATAATTATGAAAGTGTCAGATAGTCTCTGCAGCTATCACCTTACATTGCTTCCAGACTTTCGACTTTTCTTGGTGATAAGGGCGTGCCTGAGTGTTCTTGGCACACATTTCGCATTTGCGATAAAACGACACTGTCATTTTGCGAACGCCATTCGTGACCTGTTTCGTGACCCAACGATCTAATGTGATATCACGCCTCTACCGGCGTTTTGACAAACTACTTATCACTTTGCTCTTTAGTCCTTTCCATGGAAAGATTTTAATATTCAGAAATGTCGCGAGTCTCATGGTCATCGTCAAAGTCGAATCGTGACTTAACACATATTAGCAACATTTCCAGCAATTTCTCTCTTCCCCATTTCTTTTTGTGATTTTTTCTTCTGTGCTTTTAGTCACATTTCGGACTACATGAAATACTTTTCCCAATGGCAATAGAAAAGTGTATTATCAGTCATAAATTTGTGGAGTCATGGTGTTCTCTTCACGCTATAATAAGTATTGCTGTTGCTAACGACCACTAACTCTACCTAATCGATACACCAGTGCGTTATTCGATCACACACTTTCAGGATGGCTAGACATTATTCTTCATTAGCAGAAATCACACACCCTGCTAGTTTGTAGTAAAAGTTCGCTCCACTATCCCTTTATGGTCATTCCTACCTGAGGCGAAACCAGTCTTCAGTGCTTTCATCACATTTATAATCTATGATATCGGTCACGAGCTAGTTGAACTTACCAGGCTAGTTTCTGATGCGTTTTTGGCCTTAACCTAAAACAAATATAACATGGTAGCATCCACCAATAAGATGTTTAAGAATTAAGTGACCTGCTTCCGTCTATTAGGCGATCAGACTAGTTACATAAGCTTGTTGCTGTAACACCATGTTGTCCTTGAAGAAAATAGTAGTAATGCCTACTTGCTTTCAACAGCATCATGCGAGAGAGTAGTTTTAATGAACAACGTTGAGAGTGTAATGTAGAAAACTGATCACGCTTATAGCTCCATGAGCTAGATATTCTTTGACTAATATGGACTGTCACTGATGTGTATTTCCTAATTTAGAATACTGTATAATCTAAGAAATCCATTTGGGAATAAGGTGAACTTTATAATAAACTGTTGTGGTGCGATATTTGTATCTCAGCTAATCTGTTCCTTCGGATTTGTGTTTATTTATCTCAAACTCTACACATCTAGATCTGTAAATAAATTATCTTTTTCGGTTTCCATGGATATGCCGGCATTCTAGTGCCCATCCTAGCCGAGACGGTTATATGTAGTGAAGATTCCGGAAATTGCCCTAACACCGTTTACAGAAATTTAATCAACATCCCCTTCCTTTTGTTCAAAATCCATACTTCATAATGGGTTCATAAAACTTATAAAACAAATAGATAATCCTGTCATCCCCGTGAACCATAGGTTTCCTTAAAAATGTTAATAATGTTATTTTGAATGTCTGTCCTAGTTTTACAGTGTAAAATTATCTCTCCATTTTCTTTTTTGTGTGCGTATTTCGCAAAACTACTTTTTAGTCTCAGTGGGATCATTTTATCGGCAAAATGTTTTGAAAAAACATTTAATACTAATATAAAAAAAGGGCTCGAAGTTTCTTAAAGCTGTTTCCTGACTTTATGACTTTTAATAATTTTTCCCCGTTTCCAAAACACCACTATTCGATAGAATTGTATGATTACCGCAAATTCTTCACAAAGATTACGACGATTCTGTTAAAAACGGCCGAAATATTGATATTCAAAAATTAGTTAACCTCTGAACTGTATTGCGTAAACAATTTTAAGATTCTGAGAAGTATGTTTTGCATATTTGTTCATCTGTGTTTGTTGTAGTGCATTAATTTTTCAGGCTTGAGTTCACGATTGACTGATGAGACTTGTGGACCGTTAACCACGGCCGGCTGGAGGGCTCGAAGTTTCTTAAAGCTGTTTCCTGACTTTATGACTTTTAATAATTTTTCCCCGTTTCCAAAACACCACTATTCGATAGAATTGTATGATTACCGCAAATTCTTCACAAAGATTATGACGATTCTGTTAAAAACGGCCGAAATATTGATATTCAAAAATTAGTTAACCTCTGAACTGTATTGCGTAAACAATTTTAAGATTCTGAGAAGTATGTTTTGCATATTTGTTCATCTGTGTTTGTTGTAGTGCATTAATTTTTCAGGCTTGAGTTCACGATTGACTGATGAGACTTGTGGACCGTTAACCACGGCCGGCTGGAGGTTTTGCGGGCCCTCGGGAAAAAAGTTATTATTGGTGTCCTAAATATTTGCAAAAACAAATTTTTTTATCGAAAAATCATAATTTTATTAAACATAATTTACAAACTATTTCCTATTGCTTTTATCAAAAATAATTAATAATTCTATGATTAATTATTAATTTTATTATAGAATGAAATAATTCTATTATCAAATTTTCTTTAAAATGTGAAAGTGCGGGGGCCCTCTTTTCATTGACGGTCTTCGGGCTGAAGCAGTTTAAAATGATAACAGAAATTCCCCTCTGGCTCGTTGGCAGGAAAAAAAAATTTCCCAATACATTGCCAAAAACATTTCTGCATGAGGTTGTTGTAATAATGAATGAATGTCAATGTACAAGCATACAATTATAAAATACACATTTTTTTATGATTGTCTGCGATTATTTCCTTTATTATTCTTATTTTATTAAAAGACGAGCTTTGAAACCCCAAGGAGCTGTACAAGCTTGTCCAAAGCAAGATTTTACAAACATCCAAGTCTTACGCAGTATTCAAAGCAGCGAGCTTAGCGATAAACAAGCAGTGACTTCTTCAGCAACTAAGCTTCCGAGGTATCATTATTATTAGGCATCTCTGTAGTTCAATCGTTAATACGGATGTCCTTTGGTTGGAAAGTATATTTGCGAATCCTAATTTATAACGACTTTTCAACTGAAGGTGATTTGACTTGCATCATTCCGATGGTCCTCCACCATCTCCTCGGAAACTCTGGTTTTTCATTCCACAGAACAGACTATATGCTAATAAAGAATGATAAGATCATTGTTTATGATATAGAGAAGATCTCAAAGCTTCAATGTAAGTAAATCATGCTTGGTTGAAAAAGAAGAGGAACGAAGTGTGCTGTCGTCAGAAAACTGTGGATAGGATTTAAGGTTAGTGAAATAAAGTCATTGATGTATAGTAAGAAAAGTGTGGGTGAAAGCACAGAACCCCAACATTGACAGAGAGAAGAAATCTAATGAGAAGAATCCATCACCATACGCAGTGAGCGACCATAGAGGAACCTGGGAGTTTATCCCCAAAGGACAGGGGAGAGATGACCGCTTCGTAAGAAGGCCTCGATGTCAGACTTGATCCAGTACCTTCGGAAGTATCAGGAGCAACCACTTGAGTTTCTCCAAACTTTTTCATTGTTTTTATGCATAGGTAGGAAAGGTTGATTAGAACAAATGGAGAATTCATATAGGTGAACACTAATTAACTGGACGAGTCTCTAGGTAATGAAGAAGTTGGCTCTTAATGACCTTGTTTTCTGGAATTATTTTTCCAATTTTTCTAGCTCATCGACACCATGATTAAGATGTCACATACGAGTAATATATAGCTTCCTTGTTTCATAGTAAGTATTGTTGATCATGCATATTTATCCGTATGTTCATAGTAAGTATTTAGAAAAAAATCCTCTTTCTGTTTTCACGTATAGTATTAAAAAGGCATTTAACAATAACAATAATTTATCTTCTCATACAGAATGATTATGTAGTTAATGGACAAGTTTTATGTTATTTCGTTGACTTTGGAGTGCCGTATGGCTAGTGAGCGATTTGATTATTTTTAAAAGCAACACGGTATGATATCACATTTTTTTTTAATGAGGAGGGCAATCCCGAGGAAACTCATGACAAAAGTAGAGCGACTCTGAATATATAAGCACTCAGAGGCCACTTGATCTTGATTCAAAGTGGCTCGGGACCGAACCTGGATTACAAGATCTTAAAAAAACAACAACATTAGAATTGGACAAGATCGGGTTGGGTGTTTAAAAAATTGAAAGCATTTATGAAATACTACACACTTTTATTTGCAGATATTTTTTCGTATAACGCATATATAAATCAGTCAATAATTTTAACAAAGAACGCACAAGGAAAAAAAAAACAGAAAAACGGCAGTTATATAAAATGGGGCAGATGCGATTTCATTATAAGTTGGATTCAACACGCGCACTGCCATTTTGCTATCGCTGTATCATGGCGATGTCATGTTCATAAACATTTCCTGCTGCAACCATTTATTTGAGTACTTAGTGCGAAACGCATGTTTTAAATCTTCTAAATAGTAAACTAAGTTTGTCAGGGAACTTAACTTTAGATTTTCTGGTTAAATGGTAAGCTATTTTCTTCACTTCCGGTAACCGATGTATCAGAAGCAACAGTGGTGCAGTAGTGAGACATTTTCGCGATGTGACAATGACAAAGTTTAAGGATCTGTCAGATCTTATCCATTCCCTCCTCTCCACTACTCCTCCGGCATATGTCTGCACTTCGTCACGTAGTGAATGGGCGCTTCCTGTTCCTGGAAGTAACGTGACCGGCAAAATGCCAGCGATTTATATTTAAAGGCGAGAGCGATGCCAAAACACTGACACTGGTAATAGCGCCAAACAGGAGAGACCTGGTTTACAAGATAAATAGAAAGTAGGGCCACGGATCTAGCCGCATGAAACAGTAATAAAAATATTTACGTTTCCGTTTTTACCAGTGCACCGCTGTTTTTCTCTATCTCTGGCTAGATACTACATATATTACTGTGTGTGTATTATATATATATATAAACTTTATTTCGGAATCCTCTAGAAAACTATTGATTTTTATATAAAATCAGTGCTTTTGAAGAATGACAGAACAGCAAGTAGATTATTCATAGAATTTACGTCAAGAAGGAAAAGAAGAGTGTTTCCATTTTTTAATGTAATTCTAGCCGACTAATATTACGAAAGGTGGTTCTTATTATTTAAAAACAATACTTTTTATATAAAATATCTTTTGTTTAGATTAATACGCTTTGCATTTATCTGACCTGCCACTGATCTCTGAGATTTTGTTCTGTGGGAGGTGTCTGTCTAGTATTATCTACCTGTCAGTTAACTTCACGTGTGTGCGTTTTTTTTCTTATTTTTCTTCACTAGTTGGTTACAGTACAGTATTGTTGAGATCGATTAGGGCAGCACTGCTTGAAATGACCTATCAAATTCCTGACGTAATTTGAATCAATATCATATCATTCGAGCACAAAAAAAGTTTAAAACATGTTTTTAAACTATGCTGTTAAAAACAGATAAGTATCAGCTTAATTCAACAGTAGAATGGATATTGTTTAATTTGGATGATTCGTTGTTCACTAACTCGTTTTTTAAGTTGTGAAGGTTGTATTTTATTGCCTTAAAATAGTAATTTTGCACCAAAGATCGTGTCACCATTTCTCAAAAGGTTGTTCTTAACTAGTTAAAGTATAAATAGTATAAATATAATTTAGCTAGTTAAGAATAAAGTTGTAATCTTTGGTTGATTTTTTCTTCATCCTACTCGAGCCTCTTTTTTTTTTTTTTTTTGCTGCTTTGACTCTTCTCTATAGGTTCTGTAAACAGGAGATGTAATGGATGCACCACACCCATGGGACAGATATAAAAAAAACTTTTTTTTTGTTTTACTTTTTATTCATGTGTTATATACCGATCTCTTTTTTTCTCTCCTACCGAGCTGTTTAGATGACAAGGCTAGTATCTAAATTGTAAATGGTGATGCTATATTCTGTTTCAGGCTTCTCCATTAAGTTCCCAGAAAATATTTGTTGTTATTATTTATTCCTATGTCATGGACTTGTACTCTTAGTAATGGATGTATTTAGGGCGGGAGGGAAAATACAATTTTTTTTACAATTGTTTTAAACACATGGTGGTCGGGAATTCGACCACCATGTGTTTAAAAATATTCTTCTGTTATTCTTTTAGGTTTCACAACCAGCTAATTATTCAGTGGAGATGAAATTTGAAATTTCAGCTACATTTTATATATACATTTTGTATTCTTTGAATACATCTCTTTCTCAATGCGTTTCTTGTGAAGAACTACTCCGAAGGAACCAATGCAATCATCCTAGCGACTTTTCTGATATGTTTTGTTTATGAGAAAATGGCTTAAATACAATGCTGTAAGGTCAACGACCATTCGTGGGATGGAGTTCACATAATAATATTGAGAATATTCTTGCTTGTGAAGGTTGTTAATCACTTCTAAGCATTGCCGTTCGTGAATATTAATCTCATTTATTCATCCACACGTGGCACATTTTAAGTATGGTTTCTGTTGTTGATCAACACCGTATAACATAGTACTTGTTAAAACCACAACATAAATCGAAATATCAATATCCATCGAATAGTGAAATGCCTACAGTGCACAGAAAATTGAAGAATTATTAATTTTTCAATTTTCAATTGAAAAATTACAATTCAAATTGAAAAATTACAAAATTCAAAATTCAATTGAAAAATTACAAAATTGAGAATTACAATATAACAGAAGGCCTTAAGGCCTTCTGTTATATTGTAATTCTCCAAATATATTAGTGTTTCTTCAAGTATGTAATTGCTTTTAAGCAGTGGTGAGCTATGGAAATTTTAACAAAGGGCTCACATCGTCGAGAGAAAAAAAAGCCATATTTCACACAAAAACTTTTATTAATACAGCTTGTGTACAAATTCCAATCAAAAAGTATGAAAGGACAATCAACCTCTAAAGGCTATCATTTTTAAACAAATATTTCATTATCTAAACATGAAATATTTGCACACAATCAACTGTGTTCATTTATCTTACATAAGAAAAACGTTTTTTTACTATCAAAATATAATAAGAATGAAATCTTTTATAATCTTTTACAAAACATTTAATTGGCTACTGGTTTTACTATACGATTGACTACGAGAATGGTAAAGATAGCGCATGCGCTTTCAAACTTGGGCGCATTCGTCATAGAGGAGTTGAAACAATAATTCCAAATAATCTATACACTGCCGAATAGACTAATTTTTGTTAGTATCGTATGGGTTTGTCGCTTAATATGTTTCAAAAAAAAATTTTTTTTTTTGAAAAAATAAAAAAGTAAACAAGGGGCTCGCAAATTTGAGAAGAATTTAACAAAGGGCTCGCGCGAGCTCCTTATAGCTCACCACTGTTTTTAAGTAATGTTTCAACGCCTGCTTCTAGTTTCTTCAGTCAGTAACTGAAATGATTAAAACAGAATACTGCACATTGAACTGTGCAGTATTCTGTTTGATTGCTGTTGGAATGTTTTTTATTCAGCAAAATACAAGAGAATTTGATAAAGCACTTGAAGATGTCACTCTTCAACTAATAACCGACAACTTGACTCAAGAAAGATTTCCCGTAAGCTGCACTAACAGACTAGAAGACGACAATGTTGTGTACTCCGACAAACCAGGTTCAAACTGAGTAGACTTTGTCTGCTAGAAGTATAGGCGATAGGTGATTATCATCATTCGACGTGAGACCATTGACTCGCTTATTCTTCTTCACTTCACTGGGCATCTACAGATGCCGTATGGTCACTCCGATGTTCGGTGATGTGCCACACCAGGCCTCGCCATGTAGTCCTGTTGTTTGCTTTTCTGGCGGCCTCAACTCTCTGAAGATCACTCGCTCCACACACGCCATCCATCCATCTCATTGATGGTTCCTCTTTTTCTAGGAACTTTACAGTCGCTTATTTGCGACTTGGAAAAAAAAAAAAAATGCATATTTAGTCCCAGAGTGTGTATGTGTGTGTGTATATACCAGGTCTTTTGCCCAAACACGGCACTTCTTGTGTGTAAGTTCATATTAAAAATGTACATTAAGTACGGTCACCACGTATAGCATATTAGAGCCATGAGGAAGCAAGATAACAAAGAAATAATCTGATGATAATGCTGAGCTATCAAACAGATCCTTGAATTTTAAGTGGCCATTTACACACATTCGGGTCATTTTTTGTGAAGTGAAGAGAACTACAGGAAACATTAAGGTTATTTTATGGAAAAACAGAATTGATACAATGTCCGATATAGTCGCATTGGGTCCTCCCATCTATTACGCGACACCGTCTCTATCTCTTCCCCCCCCCCCTGCTAGAATAGGATGTTGGATTTTAACGTTTAAAAGTTCGTTCGGCATAAAACAAATGCTGAAAATACATCCAGACCGATCCGGTCTGAATGTATTTTCAGCGGGTGGACGCCTTTTTGACGATGGTTGTGCCTCAAATGCCAGTTTTGCTTGGACGATAAAATCTCGACGAAACAATAACGTTCCGACTGAGAAGATGCAATCATGCTGACGGTTGCCAAACAAAACGGTTAGTACCGCGCAGCGGTCCTTGCACCACAAAGAAGTGAGATATTTCAACTATGTCGCCACCCCGCACATCCACCGTCACGTGACAGTTGGTGTACCGCATGACACCAAAGGAATTCCTGCCAAACTGGTGATGTAGGGCAGTGACACCTAGATCTTAATGTGACCGTTAAAACACAGTTCGCTTCCTTGTCACTCTTGATGTACGGTGTAGAATGTCGGTGGATGCCTCGAGACCATGCAGAAGTAGCTGGGCGCTCGTGAATACATTTGCTAGAAGGAATCAGGCACTCTTACACCTACTAATTTAATGGTTAGGCGAACAGAAAGTTTGTGAATTAAGATGACTCTCTCAAAGAGCAATTTCATACCGGCGATGCCTTTCAGTATATATAGACGATTTTTAAAACACTTCTAGCAGTAATAGCAACATTTCTCGTAGTTGCAGTTTATGTTAGCTGGTAAATGGAAACAGTATTGTTTTTGAAAGAAAACTGAATGAGTAATCTTTGAGCAGTATCAGTGAATTGTTAAGATCTATGGTAAATCAAGGCAGGCTAGAATAGCATTATACAGGAACAGCTATTCCATATTACGGTATCATTCATCCACTTTGAGATTTTTCTGATTTTTAAAGAAGTGCACGTGTTATGGTTTGGTCTATCCAGTAAATTATTATACAGAAGGGGAAGAAATTAGGCTTTATGGGTTACACCGAGGATGTAATGCCAGATCGCTAACTACAGATTTGCTTTCAACCGATTTGGAGAAAGGAGGATAATCATGTTTTCAAATATTTAAAAACCAGATATTTGAATATGCCTTTGTAAAAGGGGCATCATGTGATGCAAGCAAAATCAGAGTTTGTAGAAAGTATTAAAAAAAAAAAACCACTGCAAATAGCATCTCCCTGCTACTAGTTCACTGATATACAAAAGACACAGCTTACGTAACTTAAACTTACGTTTTCCGAGAGTGTATTTCAGCAATTCACCCCCCCCCTCCCCGTGCAGTAACAGATCTGGATTTCAGATTTGGGGGGAGGGGAGGAAAAGCATAAGAAATACCAATAAGTATTTCTTAATGGCGCTAATAAAAGATGAAATATAAGTTTTATAATATTTCATCTTTTATTTTATATTAAAGATTTCACGTATAGCATTTGTTTCAAATTTATAAAAGCATATTGTCGTGTTTTTGAATTCACAATATTATGTTCTCGTTCTTGAGAGGACAGGGAACGATTGTTCCTCTCTCTCTCTCTCTCTCTCTCTCTCTGAATTCCTTTCTTCTTCATAGCTCATTTAATCAAAATTTGTCTCGCAGTTTAGGCTGATACTTAAGCAAATTAAAGATATAACTTCGACATGAAGTCTTTTCGATACTTTTAAAGAAATACTAAATACACAAGATGAGAAATTCGATCATTCATAATTGTCTTTTGAAAAACTAACTGATATATCAACTGTCAATTAGTTTTTCCACGTTGGCTTGCATAGGATAAAGAGGGATAATCCAAAATCCGTCTGTAACCGGAGGAATTTTAACCATGAAGGGCTAAGTTAATCTACGTTATGCGGGAACGAAGGAATTTCTCCCGGTATCTGTAGTTTTCCTTTTCAAAGAGGAAAATTCGCTTTCCTCTAACGAAACATGGAAACTAGCCAGTGAACACAGTCGCAAACAATCATACAATTCTTCGTCTACATCTTTATTTATTTATTTATCTTTTATGTTTACGAACAGGACCACGTTGCGGAACACTGAAGCCAAGTCTAATTAGCCGCCCCTATTCTCAGTTTGCTTTGTAAGGGTTGGTTTACCTGTTTAATGTCACGCAAAAAAGGTTGGTTTATTTGTTTTGCTAAAGATTTGGAGAAAATAGCCCTACTAGTACTGTATGCGATATGCTCATTTATCTTTAATTGAAAAACTGCGCTTATAATGTTTCAAATGTATCATGAAATGTTTCGAACCCATGTATTTTTTAATGAAAAGGCGTATGTTATTCTTCCGAATGCGCTACGGTAGATACAATGCGTTTAGAGTTCGAGATGCGAAACAAAATAAATCAATACTTTTTATAAAAATCCAATAGTATTCTTTGCTTAACGTTATTTTTTCTGTTGCTGTTCGTTGTTGTATTCTCCATGAAGCACAAATTAAGAGACTCTTGAGACCTGAACATTATTTACTGTTTGAAAAAAATTGCCCTGGACAAACTTGAATACTAATTAAGGTAAAGATTATTGAATGCGCTTTCCCTTCGAAATAGCAGAAATTCAGCGGAAGTTTTCAGAACAATTTACATTCAGTGAACACTTCCTCTTCATAAAGTTTGACTTTGTGTCACTTTAACGTAACGATATCCAGAAACTGCGACGCTTCCACAAGAGTCAAGGAGGGGCACTTGTCACGTTCTGTTGAGAGGTGTTGAAGTGTTTCTATCGGAGACCTAATAGTATGATAACGCGTCATCTCTCTCTCTCTCTTCCTCCGTCCATTATTTCCAGTGACCTGTGTTATCTGATTTTAAAATAGAAACAGAATAAAAAAAACTTTAAGTGATACAATTAAAGATGTTTACATGCTCCTAACAACATAAATTATTACTTTCGTAGTGCTTCAAACAAGGTTGCACGCAGCACATAAGAAACTAGATCTTACAGGAAAAAGTCGAGACATACATGGTTTATGAAGAACGGTCTCCCCCCCCCCCCTCTTGGTATCAGTTATCTTTTCTTTGCTTTTTCTTCTGTGCTAAGAAACGTTGACAACATTTTGAGAAAATAAATTACCTTTCTGGATGAATAGGCATTATTAAATGCCTAATTATCCTAATTATTCTAATTATCCTAATCTACCGAATCTATACATTAAAGTTTATCTCTTTCGCAGTGCATCCTTTTTATGTGACTTCTACCCACGAAAGATTGTCAACCTTTAGTACATTAACTTCAACAAGTTAAGGGTTTCATATTTATTTAAAATATATCAAGAAAGCTTGCTCGACGGACTAAACATGGAGCTTTTTTTCAAGTGAATTTAGTTTGTGTTTCTACGTGTAGAATTCCACGTATTAAAGATGCTTATCTACGTACTTACTTAGGATGAGTACTTGATGGAAGGACACCTATCACGACTTCCTCGACTGAACAAAGGAGATGGGCTTTAATGTTACACCAGTTGACGGAGCTGCATTACAAGAATCTAAACACATTCTCTACGAATATCTTCCTTCCTGGATTTGAATATATTGATTTAATTAGGAAAAGAATCAATGCTCTGACGATATGAGCTCGTACAACTCGGAGAAGAAGTGATGACGTAACTGCAGAACAAGCTGTCAGAGAATAGAAACTTTGGCTCATGCTGGCAGAGTTGTTAATCGCACACATGAAATATGTGTCAGAAGACACAATACAATAGTGAGGGTTATAGAGAATAGGTTGAAGAACAGACGTTGGACAACAGCTATTGAATCAAATCCTCATTATATAGGAGTAACATTGTATTGAGGAAGCTTGACCTTGAAGTAGTAAAGAAAGGAGATGAACTAATCGTTCTTGGTGCTGGGTAACCATTCACTATCCTTCATGAGAAAGCTACCTACTATGCTGAAAATCAAGACTTGGTGCGGCTACTTCTGGAAGAACACTACATTGTGCCAAAATTTATCAATGCAACTGTATCCATCAAAGGTATATGGTGTAGCAGAGTTATATGGACTTACTAAGCTTTGTATTTTCTCGAGCTGATTTCAAGATATTCTCTTTGCGTGCCTTGCTGGATAAATTGGCGGCATGGAGGACTTACTGGAGAATGACTTCTCGAATCGTTAGGACACGATAGGATAGCACGGCATAGTTAGGGGCTTGTCCTACAGGTGGGACCGTGGTATATAGTATTGTTTGCAGTGCGAAGTTAAAAAAAATAAAAATAAATAAAAATTTCCAACAGTATGCAGGGTCTTGGTTTCACACCCGCGATTGAAATTGATACACCTGAAGATGTTCACAAACATCTATTTTCCACTACTTGATTCGAACATATAGTCCTCTTTTCATTCCATTTTTTTTATAATGCTGTCCCAATGTTGTTATGATTTTTGAAAACTAGTGACAGCCTCCGTTTCTTTAATCTTAGCTGGTAAGATTTCTTTATCAAACTGAAGTTATTTATTTTGTTTGGGGAGGGGGATATTTTTCTTACATATATCCTTTCCACGTTGTTTCTGGTCTCATGTATTTGAATTTAGCGATTAATATAGTAAACATGTGATGTTTAGTTATAATGATTATTTTGCCTTCTAGTTTTCATCATCATTTACACACCATCTGAGTTTATTACAGTTTCATTCTGGTTTAGGATTTAAAAAGTCTTTGGCAATTTTTCCTACCACATTTAGTATATTCATGGCCTTTTTGTTTCAGTAGTATTGATAATAACAACATCATCATCATGCTTGTCAAGGATTTAGGCCTAGATTGGCCTGTTCCGGCCTTAGAAGTCATCGTTGCATCTCTTAAGAGGACGTCCAGGTTTTCTTTTTCCTAGTGGTTTGTAATTTAAGGCTTGTTTCCTGTTTTCATTTTTTCAACGTTTTCCCTCCATTTAGGCTTATATTTTTTTAATTTTTTCTATTACTGATTCTTGGTTTAATTCTTTCATAATTTCTTCATTTCTTTTGTGTTCGAATAGAGTATACTTTGACATTTTTCTCATAAACTTCATTTCAGCTGTTATTAATCTTCGTTTGTCTTTTTGTTTAATTGTTCAGACTTCACTTCCATACAATAGGACTGGTAGGGCTAATGTGTTGTTTACTTTTAGTCTGTTTTTTTTTTTTTAACTAGGTTTAGGTTTAAATATGGAGTTAATTTACACCCGTTATTTATAAATATTTTGCAAATTTTAGGTTTATATCTTTTTCTTTTTTATATATGTAATCATACCTCCTAGGTAGTTAAATGAATTCACCTGTTCTAAAATCTTGTTATCTATTACTATTTTAGTTCTTATTGTGCTTATTTTAGTTCTTATTTTAGTTGAGTGCACAACTGCTCAGATTAGCACAAGAGCGCAGTTTGTTCGCCAAGATGGTCGCTGACCTTCGATAGAAGATAGCACAATAAGAAGAAAGAAGAAGTTCTTATTGGATCATGTCCTTTGAATGCCACCGCATACGTTTACACCTATACAGATGGATAGACAGGAAAAAGCGAAATTTAATACGCCTTGGATTTCTGTCAAACGTATGCACGTGCAGGGTTGGATAGACAGGAAATATGTTTTCCTGTAATTCTACCTGTACCCGTCTTTCCGAACATACCTAAAAAGATGTGCTTCATGCTCAACTCGGATTGTGCTTGTAATCTCCTCGCGATCGTCTCATGAAATACTCAACTGAAGAAAATGTAATCCTCATCATTATCAGCCATTTTCTGTCCTCTGTGGACGAAGGCCTCCATCAAAGCCCTCCATTCAATCCTATCTTGAGCTTTTCTGTGCCACTGAATTCCAGCCACCTCTTTAATCTCATCTTCTCATTGTCAGTTTGGTCAAATCTTCCTCTAGCTCTTTCATCTCCAGGCTGGCTACCGGAAATTTCCCGGTGGGCAATTCGTGCAATTATCTAAATATCTGCCGATTTTTTTAATCATTTGAGCGTCGTTGTTATTCAGAAAATACGATGGTAAATAAATATTGCTTCTCAAACGTGAGGTCAATATATGGCCAAATAGAACATAATGTATTGAACTTGCTTGGGTATCCGCCGGCGACAACGAGAGAGTAACGTCATATCCCTTCCCCCCGTTTAGACTTGTACTGCACACTTTTGTGCAATTGGCTGTTCTGCTATTCAGCGCTTATTTGTTTACCTTGTGAATAACTAGGTGTATTTATTGCTGCTAAATAATAGTTTAAACTATTTTATATGCTAACATACCCATAAATATGTCAAAAAGGAAAGTGGAAGCGTCTGGAAGAAGAAAAATATGATGTTGCAAGTAGAATCACGGTAATATAAGAAATAAAAATATATTTTCACTAAATATCGCATAGTATTTCAGCTGTGAATGTGATCAACCCGTCTTCTCTATCACTATCATTGCCACTGAATGCAAATATTGATGCAGCGTCATTGGTGGCTCGTAGCCTGAAGAGAGGCAATCATCTGATCTACAGCTATATCTGCACTACAAAGTTCGGTGTTCATATTATCAGCATTAACGATAAATAGGAATGTACTGTATACACCTGACGTTAATTAGTCAATTCTATCAATGTCCTGTTTTGAGAATTGAATATATAAATCCAAAGAGCTGTTAAATTTAGAATCTTTACTGGTAACCCTAATGAATTTTCAGGTTTTATCAGAAACAACTTAGTTTTAGTTGGTAATTTCAATAAATTTTTGAACAAATCCCTCTTGTAGCATCAAACTTTGTAAAAATGACAATTGAAGTCTTGAAAATCTATATGTTTGTTCAAACAGATTTTAAAAATAAACGGGCTACAACGATAAAAAATTTCTTTAGAAAATGATTATATAACAAACATCAAAATTCAAAAGAAACATTGTATAAATGCGTAATTAAACAGTGGATAGATTACTTCATTGTTTCAATGAAAGATTTTTAAAATATCAAGAATTTTCCAAGAAAATGCTCGTAAAAACTAAACGAGGTGTTAAAATTACTAACAATATCACAAAGGAAATATTACAAGTGGATCTGAATCTGACGTATTTTCCAGTAAAATGGAGAAAATTCAGTTCATCTCTTTATACAAATATTAACAATTATGATGATGCCTGCGATGTCAGTTGTACACTTGACATTTTGGATATTGGATTGACACTAACACAATATCACTGATTCGTTATTAAGAAATAAATTTTTCGATTTCAAAACAAAACTGAAATTATTCGACAGATTTTTACCAGAGATTCCATATCTGATTAAAACGATCTCTTTCTTAAATATGGAAAACGCTGTTGTAATACGTGTGCAGATAAACAAATCAAATAATCCAAATAAGTATTTCATTCAGTCTTATGAACAGGACCGGAGTGAGGAGTACGTCATCTGCGCAGTTATTTGGGAAAGGCACTAGCCTTCCTAAGGACGGACGCCTTTTATTAACTATTACGTGCCTGAAGCAACACTCTTTTCAAGTGACGAAATGTTCTATTCTAACTCTAATTGTTCATTTCTGATGCGCACGTAACGCAACTATACACTGCTGTCTATTACCAGAGCACTACTAGACGCTATTTCCATAATCCAGCAATTAATATTGTGTACGACACACAGGATATCGGATAATATATTTATATCATATATATTAGAAAAATATTCAGGAAATAGAGTAAAACAACAAAAGAAATATTACAAACCTTCATTTCTCTAAAAAAGGTCGACAATAAATTGTCATTCTAATTAGATGGTGACGTTCCTTAATTTTTTTTTTTTTAATTTATGGGTCTGTGTAAGAAATCTTTACAACAAGAAGACTATGTCAATCGCAAATAGAGGTAACATATGTGAGAGAGAGAGCGTCACGCAGAAAAGAATGAACTAGTAAGTGAAACGATTGGTAATGACAGCAGAGAGAGAGAGAGAAAGAGAGAGAGAGAGAGAGATCAATACCTCAACGAGGAGATAAATTCCTCTAACTTAAATCATTCGGATGTGTATTAATATGCAAATTTATTGCCGTTTGTGCTCACCATTTAATGTGGTCTTGATAAAAGTGAGTGATATCATTTCAGTAAAGATCTAAGATGTGATCGTTATGCAAATCTGTCTTTTGGTTGAAGGAGTTTGAACTTCTCCTCGGAACGCGCTTGCATTGCCAGAAAGCTCCCATCAGCGTTGTTATATTGCCTTCAGTAATGCCTCCCTCAGGCGTTATTAGGATTGTCGAACCAACTTTGAAGTCTTGCAGGGAAATGCTAGGACTGTTATGCCATCTCGTTTGTTATCCTTCGCCTAATGCTTCATAATCAGAGAACGAAACTTTATGTCAGTTCTGTCCAACAGAACATTCTATTTAGGATGAATCACCATAAAACGTCCACTTCAATGCGAAATAAATTGTTTCTAGAGATTTTCTGATAAACTGCAGCTAGCATTTGCTCAGCGTTTGCATATAGTGAACTCGAAATGATAGCAACGATAATGTTTTAGCATCTACCATACTGACGGAAAAGCAAAATGCGTGCGCCAAAACGAACGAATTCGTAGCACACATTTCCGAAAGGTTGTAATCATACATTCGCCACTTCTACCCAACAGTAAACTTTTTTACATTCGACCATAAATAGCTGCTTATATTTGCAGTCCGTTCTTTATTAGGTCGAAATATTTTTGAGCTGTTTAGAATTAACACCAATCCAACATTAAGGCCAAGAGACGAATATTATCTCTATTAATCACATGTTATCCGTTCATTGTTTCTCTTTTATAGAAGGAAAAAACTTGAGTTTTCTATAGAAAGAGCACTGCCATATCCGTCTCAGTCTAGCTGGTTGAAATATCATCTGCTGAACAATTCATTTATTATAAATTGAATTTCGTGGAAATGCTGTCATATACCTACAGATAGAGACCCAGATTTTTCACGCATTGTTACTTATTCGGCTTTCATTCTGTTTGAATTTTAGTAAAATTTATTGAGCCATTTAAATTGGATAACTTTCTGATACTTATATTGTATGTAAACTCAAACACACAGACGCTTTGACAGGACAGTTCTTTCTTTATTTGGATGTGCTGTCGTGTGGCTTATGCAACCCGCGCTACAAAATTCAGGCCAACTTGAACGTATGACTGCATTTTTATTGATGTATGAAAGTTTTCAGAGTGCATGGCGCATCTTAATTAGCCCAACGCAATTAATTGTAGGATAACTTTGAATACTTTAATTGATCAATTAATATGATTTTAAATATCTTAAGCATAAAGGTCAAATGAACAATAGCTATGGTTCACGCGCGCCGTTTATGCGAGAAGCACAAAGGGTTAAAGCTTCGTGGTGAGATTAGATTATCATTGGCAAATACTAGTGAGACACGAATAATTTGAATTTTAATACGATTTTTAAATACAGCCATATACTATGCATAGAAATCAGAATAAAAGTAATCACTTGGGAAATTATTATTTTTATTGATTGTCCCAGAGAAAGGCTGAAAGAACTAATTTTATTTACCTATTTATACACAAGTTCCAACCTCCGACTATAATCATACAATCCGCGAAAGCGCTGGAAGTAAACGGGACATTCAGTACATCGTCAGCACTGTTTTCCATTGTAAATATGGGCAAAAAGTTATACATTATTTATGGAAAATTATATACTGTATTAAAATTTGTCTGTATCGGTGTACTAAACACGTCAGTTTACACTTCACGCACGCAAAAACAGATGAAACTCATAAAACAAACATCAACTCATGAAAAATGACCACATTCAATTGGAATGGTTGACACAATAACCAATCACAGCCACTGCACTCTGAGTGCTATTTTCCCAGCGCACAACGTGCCTACCTTTTGGATGATTTAAATCCACCGGAATGCTAAGAATTTGACTCGCTGCGCCATTTGTACGTCTGCTCAAAGGTGTCCATATTTGTGACTACACACCATGTCTATTAGCGCGAATGTGGTGCAACGTTTACGTGTCGAAAAGTGTCCTCTTTTCGAAACATTAATATATTGCGTTTAATTTTAGGAATCACGCGAGGCCAGGAAACAGTTAGGGGAGTCTTTAACATAAATATCGGTGATATTGCTATTCCGTGCATGTGCACTGCACTGCACACCCGGAATATACGTCCTTGATACTGTATATATAAGGTATGAAATATAATATATATGAAAACTAAGTTAAGGGGATAATAAATCCCTCATTATTTTAAAGCCGGATACGAAACTCGGAGATCGAAATCTAAGAGTTTGATGCCGAAGAACTATCGGCGAGTCCAAGCGAAAATCAACACTTGGGTAGCACAACACTAGGGCAACTCAGAGCAAAAGGTGGAGCAAGATCCATCACTATCCTTAATATTTTCTGATAATGTAAAACGCAGCTTCTAGGAGATGTATTACTGTTTTACATTATGAGAAGAGGTCACTACCCTTAGATTTCGATCTCCGAGTTTCGTATCTGGCTTTAAAATAATGAGGGATTTATTATCCCCTTAACTTAATATACGGCGCCGGAAAAAAATAGCCTCTTGGCGCTTTATAGTAGTAATAATAATATATGGGTACACCGGTCGGGCAATTCGTATAGTAAGGGTATATGTAAGTTCGGTTCACTTAAACCTTGGTATTCCAGGTCTACCTACTCACTGATGAGACCTCAATAAAGGTTGAAACCGGTCTGGGTAGTGACCTCTCCTCATAATGTAAAACAGTAATACATCTCCTAGGAGCTGCGTTTTACATTATCAGAAAATATTAAGGATAGTGATGGAGCTTGCTCCATCCTTGCTCCGACTTACCCTAGTGTTACTACCCAGGTGTTGACTTACTACGCTTGGACTCGCCGATAGTTCTTCGGCATGAAACTCTTAGATTTCGATCTCCGAGTTTCGTATCCGGCTTTAAAATAATGAGGGATTTATTATCTCCTTAACTTAATATACGGCGCTGGAAAAAAATAGCCTCTTGGCTCTTTATGTATGAAAATTGTCATGTCTCTACATCATTTTTGGATTCTTCGCATTTTATTTATTTTTTAATATTTCTTTATTAAATACTATCACCAAATGATCCACGCTAAGCGTTTTATGTATATACATGTAGGATTATGGAGGCAGTTTCATAAAGACAAATATATACCTCTCTAAAGCTAATTTAAGGATAGTAAACAGTCAAATACCATTTAGAATCGACAGGTACCTAGTGTTTATTCCAAGTATTAAAAAGATTACAAATATGGCGTCTCTGATGATAGCAAATATCTCAAGTCTACATAGTTTGTCTCATTCACTGATGCGATTGTTTTAAGATTGAGTTCTCTCAGTCCACTATTTCAGTTCACACACACACGCACGCACACACAGATATAACTATTTTCCCCTCTCAAATTTTCGGTGATCCCCCTTTGATATTTCGAGAATTTTTTGACCGCCTTGATTGGATCCACCTAAGCCTCCCCTGCCGTAACAAATGGATTGCCATTAAGCACTATTCTTGATTTAATGCGCAAGTACTAAAGCTTAATTTGATCCCTGATTGCAGCTGTTAGAATTCGAATGGAATTTCAAGAGTGTAAGTTTTAGATAGTTCAACTTAGAAGTAATTTTGTTAAAGAACTGGAGACTGGAGTCAAATATGGACGAGTAAGAGTGTAAGTTTTAGGATATAAATAAAACGAAAATTAAGCAAGGAAATGATGTTTGCCGATGAGCTTTAATACGAATAAAGGTAGTCCTTAACTAACCTCTTAGTTCCAGTCTAGGCCTCTTTCATGTTCCCATGTCTAACTTTTAGAAATTTCTTTTGCTTGCAAATTCGGTTTTTTCTTACAATATCCTTTATATACATTCTTTTACACGTGGCTCGGCAGCTAATTGATGTCAATTATATCAGCGAGTGTAGCTGGTCAGCAGGTGATATCATAGGGTTTTTTTTTTTTGGGGGGGGGGTAAGTATTAATAGCCCTGTATATGTAGCTATCCTGTAGTACTTAGTGATACTAACGTACTCTGTTATATTTAATTATTTAATCAGTATTATTTATTTATTTATTTTGAAGTCTTACAAACTCAAGACTTACACAAACGTGTTCAGAACAGGCTTTTAAGCCATCAATGTTTTAAGCGGAACTCGAATCCATAGCTTTTGAGAAAAGTTTTGGTAAAATTCCTACTTGAAGAAGCGATGATTTTATACACCTGCGTTTTTGAAGCACTGAAGTCACTTAAATATCTGTTAGATAAAAATCTTTGATTCGGTGATTTATATTTTATCAACTGGGATATTAATTTAAAGTTTTCTTATGATTTAATACTTTTGAGTTTTGATTTATTTGAAAATGCTGATTTTACCTGCACAAATTATAAAAGGGTTACAACCCACATTCTGGTCTCGAGGCAAATGATTGAACGATCCTAATCTTCACCATCTGAGTATCCCTATAGGAATGCTCTAGACGTGCATATGTGAGCTTTAGCATTAAAAAAAAATGCATTATTCTGAGTCAAATTTTTGCTTACATGATTATACAGTTAAAGATTAGGAATAACATTTGTAATAATTCTTAGCTTGGCAACTAAGGGAGCGATTGAAACCAGTTCCAATATATTAACATTTCTTTAAGATGTTACGGTTTCCCTCTGAGTTTGTTTCCAGTTTATCGGGAAGAAAGAGTGGCACGTTTGTTACCAAGAGACAACATTTAATTAAATCAGAATCAATATGTAATTTAATACCAGAAAAGGTGCTGCCTCGGTATAAGTTAACATTTCTGGTAAATAATGAGGGAGATTTATATTGTTTACACGCCCAAACTCGCACATTTATTTAAGTGATACAGTTGGTCTACTCTTTTGTCTGTTATTACTTCAACGGACGTTAACGATTATATTGTCTGCACACACGAAAGGACACTTCAAGCGAAGAATATACGTCTTCTTGAAAGACGCAGACAAGAAATAAAATTCCTAATACGATGTCGTGGTGGGGGATGGGGAGAAAAAAGAAGCAAAATCACAGTAAAATACGATAATAGAGTCACTAGAAGAAATCCATTTCTCCAGTAGTGACGACATTATCTCCGCCTTTGCGTCGTAAAAACTCTTCGTTTATGATTTCGTTTTCCTCTGGAGGGTGATTTAGTACTTTTCAATACTTGTACAGTGTGTACATTTTTCGTACTCGACTTTGAGTTCCTTTTTTTTTTTTCCTTTTTTTCTGGAGAGTGAAAGATTTTCTTTTCGTGGATAATATGATTACTTCACGTATCACTTGAAACGCATTTATAACCGTAGCTTTCGTTCGTAAGAGCTCACAACATAGTTGAAGATTTTTTTTTTTCCGGCACAACCAGAAATAAGATTTTTCTGCAGACAGGCTGTTACAGACCCAATACAATCTCGTCAGTGGTGATATTAAACACAATTGTTAGGGGGTTTGTAGTTACCATCCCTACTCGCAGGGGTACAATTCTAACTTGGAATGGTGAATTTCAGGTTGAAAATGATACCTTTGAGACGTTCTCGTTCACTATTGGCTTTACTGCCTAAAGACACAAATCTTTCGTTTATCTAATACAAAAGTATTTCTGAAAAATAATATTCGGAAATAAGTGTAACGATGTTAGAGAGAGCAAAAGAAAAGAAAAGAAAAAAACTGGTATTGACAAAGAAAAACAGAATCGAAATAAAATAATAAAAATCTTTGGGAATGCATTAGATGGCGCTGTAAGAGTTGGAGAGATCCGAAAGAAATTGAAATAAACATACGCCACCATAGTAGACACTAGTGAAACAAAACTGGGGATATCATTAACCTTTCTTAATGACAGCAGCTCGTTGTTTCCCATCTTGTTTGAAAGCATGCCCCCCCCCTCTTCTTTTATAAATTTACCTATTTATGCATAAATTTTTCTTAGTAAGAATACGCAAATAGGAAGATGTGGCTGTTACAACCATATTTTATGCATATTTATACGACTAAAACATCGTTGTCATTGCCATATGTTTAGAGTGGACATTTCTGTTTTAAATGATAAAATGGTATGTTTATGCATGATGATGCATAAATATATATCTGTGTAATATAAGGAACGTAAACTTGTTTCTGTTCAGCTCCAATCTACTTTGGAGAACCAATAAAGCTAAATGGCCTTCTTTCGCAGGAAGTATTTAAGATAGCTGAAAGTACGGAGCAAAATGCATAAATTTCATTTTCAAAATTGACAACACTGCTAATGACGACTTGTCTTGGACAATATAGGAGGCATGCGCTGATATTTTTTAAATAAATATCAACCTATACACACCAGTGGCGAATTCTCCATGCTTGCTGCGCAAATTCATTAATTGAGAAAGAAGTAATATTTATTTGTTAATAAATGCATGCATTTATAAGCATTCCGTTTAGGCTTTTATTTTTGTAGACAGAAGACGTTTTAAGCTTGTGCGGCAATAATTGAGCTTTGTGTTGTGTATCGAAAGCCGACGCTAGTCAAGCTACCTTGGCTTGCTCGGTTGTGGGAGCATCGCTTCAGCACTGTGATTTCATGCGCGCGCACAGCCATTTCCGCTCCCTCCACGTCATCTCACCGTTGCTTAAACACGGGCCATACGCAGTCAAAGTAGCTCTAGTCAGTGAGCTTCAGCTAGCCTTTATAAGTGTGCGTGTTGCTTGGGAAAATTAAGTTACAACCAACTTTTTATGACGATGTTATTGACTAGTTCATAAAGAAGAACCGTAGGGTAGAATTTGTATTCAAGTAGCTAAATTGAAAAAGATAGAATATCATTTGTAAAATAAATGTTGTATTTGTATGATTAAATGTACATAAATTTCTAAATACAGTACATGGTTTTAAATGGTCAGTAATTCATTATTCCCCTAATCAGACTTCAATCATACCTCTCATTCCCTGAATGATAACAAGAGCAAGTGTGAATTTCAAGACCAGCATTCGCCCCTGATACACACGCACTAGAAATATCAAGATATGTAATATGACTGTATCGTATGTGACGGATTCAGTAGCGCACCCAGGGAAGGGGCCAAGCCCCCCCCCCAAAAAAAAGGGAAAAAACACTCGAAAATTTTCCAAAAATCTTTTCCTAATTAAAATTCTTTTTTTTTGTTTGTTTTTAATTTATGTTGTGTCGTGTCTTCTATTTCTATACTACTTATGAATTAGTGATCATTTCAGATGCTCAGTCATAGGTCGTATGCGATGCATAGTGTGTATTCTCAAATCGTCTACTCAACTCTCCCCCATCCCTCCAAGAATAAATCCTGAGTACTCGGCGCCCCCTCCAAAGTTAAATCCTGAGTGCGCCACCGGACTGATTACTGTCAGACACGTGGACATGAGCAGAATCTGTTGTTGATATGGAAGCATGAGGTCACGCTTTTCTGAGTTGACAGCAAACAAAACTTTTATCATTATCGGCATCAATGGCCTTCTTCAGTCCACTGCTGGACGAATGCTTCTCCGTGTTTCTTCCATTTGGCCGATCGTGTGCACTTTCCACAATAGATGTCCATAATATCATTTTATTTCATAATTTCATTCTTACAGCTGGTCTACCTAGTCTCCAATAACCAGTTCTTGGTGTTCATTCTGTTGTTCTCTTTGTGTTAAATATAGAGACTAAAAAGAAACGCTACACAAACTTCAGCTTTCGTACTCGCAGGGTTTAACTCCCAACTACTGTTTTTTTGTTCCACACTCATAGTATTTCTTAAGGGTCGCAGATTCGATAACGTTGAGTCCATTAATCGAAATTTCACGATAACACTCGCACATTTTGAAAACGGATTTCGATAATTGTTTCCGGTGATGACAGAAACGATGGGAAAAGTTTGTTGCTGCTTACTTTAAGAGAGACTGTATTCCAACTCGTCATTCCTCATTCTTTGTGCAATCACATCATTCTGGATACTTGGGAACCAACGTTATATTTTCAAAGAAAATATACGAATTGACGATATTTCGCTGTAGTTGGACGATTTTATTTCTAAAGGCGTTTTTTCATTATGTTTCCCATCCATGAAATGAAAACCTTAATGACAATTGCCTCCTTAGAAAAAGAAAAAAAAATGTCTTAATACGCGATATACATATTAATAAAATACTTTCAATGGCTTATCACTAAAAAATTGTAAAATATACCAATATTTTGCTATAGAAACATTTTCCTGGAAAATGAAAATGCTTCAGTTACTGTAGAACTACCAGTTTTAAAATATTTATTTATTTATTTATTACCTTCTGTATTGTGATAAGCCAATAAAATGTTTTTTTGAATCGTCTTAAAATGATACTTTAGATATCGTACTTTTAAAAATTAAAATAGGTTAAAAGCATGTCTGGATATCTCTTTACTGTAGAGTTACAAAATTTGAAACTGTTTTGTTTCACCAAATCTCATTCAGATGCGAATATTGCTAGTCATCCTCAGCTCTAAAGTGCGAACAAACAAACTTGTCTCGCAAATAAAATGTTTTAAATAGACCCTATGTGTATTAGTGGGGTTTAGGGGTGGAGGAAAGAATATTTTTTTAGAAATTTAAAAGTTTCACCAAAGGGCCTCATCAGATCTCAGTATCTTGCGTACTTGTTTACGTAAGATAAGCAAGTACCAAAATTATCTCAGAAAATCATTTCTGAGATAAAGTACCTTTCTCTGTAGTATTATTGAATAGTGACGTCATCCATTTTCATTTAATAAACTATGAGCCACTTTTTAGATGCGTTTTTACAAATGCTTGAAGTATCTTAAGTTTGTTTGCCAGTCGGCCCGTTCTTGAGTACTCAAATTATACCTCGGTCGTGGCTTGACGAATTTTATTGGCGTGCGTTGATAACGAATGGGACCAGTTGCGCATGCAAAATTTGTCCAAAAATTTCGAAACTATAGTGAAACAGTAACTTCTCTGTGCCTGAATAAAATTAAATAAAATTACATATTTAAGATGTATGCTAATATATGTTTGCGCAACCAATGTTAGTTACATTCGGACCAATATCTGTTTACAAAATTAGGCAAAACGAAACGATAGCAATAATTCCGTTCTAGCTGGACAGAATTTAATGACATTTGGTATGTAGAAGGTCGAGTAAACTTTGTCATTTCAACTGTGATGATTTTACCGTGATGATTATTAGCTGTATATGTATAAAGTATGACTTTTGGTATATAAACTTACCTCCCCCCCGCCCCATAAACTGTGTGAAAATTGCTCTTTAGATTGCGTCGTTGATGCCCTTGCATTTTCAAGTTCATAAAATTATTTTTTAATACATGCACGTGTATTTCTTGTTATTTTATAAGTCTTTTCTTAATAGGGTACATAGTATTTTGCTTTGCATATTTATTCAGTACAGTTTCCTAAAAATCTTATTTCAGAAAAAAATTCTGAAATAGTTGTCTGCTCCTTTAAAAAGAAAACCTGAGTCGCTTTGAAAACGATTCTTTTTAAATAGATCCACTTTTCTATTTGAATAACAACAACAGAAAAAAAAAAATTAAATATAAGCGTGAAAAGGTACACACGTTGGAAGGAAGGTTAGGTAGCGCCACCTATCGAGAGATATTGTTAGTATGTTACCTTTAATTGCATGCATCAAACCTCTATACAAATATCAATTTTAATGTGACAGGACACGCACACAGAACACAATTTATCTGCATGAAATAACTTGTATCTCGCATTGCATCTTTGACTCAGTGGCGCGTGCTGCTTGTTGGCCTCTCCGAATAGATATGCGTCACGGCGGCGCATCGTTTTCAGGCCTCCACGTGTCATGAGAGACACATGAAATAGCACTCCCGCTACGGACAAGAATGAAGGATGGTGTCCTGACAGGAGGCTATCCCCCATGAAGGATGGCATCTACAGGAATGTTCGGAAAACTCATTCTTCTTCCGGACTTGTCACACTAACCCTCTTTGTGGGAACTTGCCAGAAAATACGACTTGGGGGAAACATCCATTTAGAAGTGGTAGCAGTTCTAAATATTCGAAACGGACATCGTGGTCCCATGTAGTGCAGATGTTTTAAGAAAATGATTGAAAATATTCCCCATTAATTAAAGCATTGTGACAGAGATTTTCTTCTTATTGGAAGGTCAATTATATCTTTAAACCTTTGACTAATTGTTAATTAAGATCTAAGGATACCGCAGGTCATTCGTTTAAACTTTGAAGAACTCCATACTTATCTTTACCAAAGCAAAAAACTGGTTATTTGATAGAGTTTCTCTAACGGCTGAAACATTTAGTCATCATTTCATGTTTATGCTGTAATAGATGATATCTAAGAAAAAATGCAAATATTAACTGCATCCCTCAGTAGAAATCTTCAGATTTTTCTTATTTGCTGACTGCAGAACTCCATAGAACAACTCCCTTTTTCCTTTGATTTCTTGTCAACTTTAAGTTATATAACTTCTATAATTACAGAACATCGCTAACAAAATTGCACTTCTTATTTAATTTTTGTTAGTCATTGTTTGTCTTATTTAAAGCAAAATGAGCAATTTCTTTTCCAAATATATTTCTGAACAGCTGGAATTCTTTCTTGCTTCATTGCTTGTGTGATTGAAAATATCATCCATATGTCTGCATCTTTAAAATTTTCATTCAACTTTTAATTGAACTGTCAGAAAATGGATCTTCCTGATAGCAAGTTCTGAACTGTAGTAACCAATTTTAATTCTCCTGAGCGCAAAAAAATGCAGTTTACTTTTTGTTTTTATAAAGTAAACTCTGTTTAGTTGCTGCAATTTGGTCCATACTAGTACCTCTAAGATACGACGAGAAATTGCAAGAAAATCAAAAAATTAAATTTTATGACTCGTTTGGTAAAATATTCTGTTGGAAAAACTGAAAGAATAAAACTTATAATTGAGATGTGGATTTAGTAGCGCTCCCTTAACTGTATCATTTAATGAACTCTTCAACCAACTGTAGTATCCTCGGTGAAGTTTTTAATTTCTAATCTCTCTCTCTCTCTCTCTCTCTCTCTCTCTCTCTCTCTCTCTCTCTCTCTCTCTCTCTCTCTGTGTGTGTATGTGTGTGTTCATTTGAATACATTTTTTGATTAATTCTCTAACAGAGAGAAGTTTTGCTTTGAGACACATAATAATCTTTAGTAAACAGAATTTACTTTTAAATTTTTTACCTTCGGTTCTTTTTGAAGCAAGTCGCGTACACTAGGGAGAAATGCGAATTAAACAAACAAACCAAAAAAAAAAAAAAAAAAGACGAATGAATAGACGTATAGCAACAGGGACTACTTTATATTCCATTTTCACCTAAGAATAATGTAAAATTTTATATTCACACTAAAAGCGATTTATGCATATCTCTGAATTGATAAAAGCGTGAAGACCACAAGTGAAGTATATTTTGCTAAAACAGTACAAAATTAAAACCACAAAGACAGTTTCAAGACCAGTATTTGGAAAGTATCTTCTAGAAGAAGAAAAACAACAACTTCACAAAAATAGGGGGAAGATTACTGCATTTATTAAGTAGCGTTATGTAAATACCAAAATATACTTAATCGAAGACTGAAATGATCCTTGAACTGCCATAACCATCTAATAATAAATAAAAATCCGTGATTACCATAAAACTAAATAATGCATCTCAAATGTAAGCGGCGAATCTGCAACTATTGTGACGGATAACTTTAAGTTCGTGTCCTTGCTTATCGTAGTTAATCTGGATCTCCAAAAGCTTTTGCTTTGAAACTCACTTTGTCCATTTTATTATATGCGTGCATGTACGTGATTTAGAGAAATGCCATCATTTCTGGGGAGCCTCTACATCATCAGATAATGTGATGTCTTGTCACCAGTTACAGAAATTCGTTTTCTATAGCCCTGATTCACATTCTGATTAGTTTTCTACAGTTGTAAACCATTAACCCAAATGCGTACGCCATTAATAATACATTTGCCTCATCTCTGCAACGAATGTTCTCTAGTTGAAAAGCTGTTGTTTACATACCAAGTAAACAACATCTTTGTAGATTTATTGGCTGCCTTTATCGAACGCGTTGGAATGTCACAAACGCACGCTCTTTCTCTTCGCTTGAAATGGCTATTGATGACACGTGATCCGTTTCTATGTGTGCGAGTGTCTCTCACTGTGTGATTTCCTCACTACGTGCGCGTGTCAATATTACATTCGCAGAGAAGACACAACTCGAAGGTAGCACTAGTTTGCCAGTACTCGAGCAAGACTGCTCCATCTTGCTCTCTAATAACATCGCTCAACATGACACAGTCACGTATTGGTTGACAAAAAAAATTCTAGAAAGTGTATTCTTATAGAAATGGAACACCTTCATAAAATTTTAGATGTTGCACACTCACAAACTTTAGCTTCCCATTGTGCATCGATGAGACATTGTGAGATTTCCATCGTGAACTAAAAATATTACATGAAAAAGCCCTGTAGCTATGCCAGAAGAGACAAGGAGAATGGCAAGAATTAATTCTTGTTATCCAATCACTTCGCCGTTCTATATTCTAAATTCGCTCAAGAATCTCCGAGTAGTTGTAAAACTCTGTGAAAAGTAAATTTATTGGATAATCTCATATGCAGTTAAGGTAATAAATTAAACTAGGATGATGCCCACAGTTATATTTGATCGATTTCACATCAGCACTCTGAATGCCATAAAAATATTAACCAAAAAGACGTCTGTAGATAAATGATGTATCGAGTTAGATGTTCCTTCAATAATGATAATAAAAAAATAAAAATTGAAATGGTTATAAATATGTTTTCTTAAGATAATGCCCAACTGTCAAGCTATCTATGTCAAGCAGAAATGCTTTAAATCAAATGATATTAAAAAAAAAAAAAAAAAAAAAATATATATATATATATATATCCAAGAACCAATTGAAGTTTTGGTTATTCAGATCTTACGTTTCTTCACATTGAGCTCATTATTGTGATTACCCCCCCCCCCCCAAAAAAAAATAAAGATAAATTTAAACTGGTTGAAGAAAACACAATAACAATTTAAGAAACATATTAATATGTATATATATCCTAGCCTATAGCTAATACTGCACTATACTAAACTACATTAAAGCCAGTCTGCCTAAGTTAAAAGTCGCTGCTAAATTATCACAAAAGCTGCATGTTCGAATTCCGGTAAAGAATGAATATTTGTAAAACCTACTATGGTCGAGCTTATATAATACTAATAATACAAACGCCGTTAAGGCCTACGACCTACCTAGTGACCATGATAATATTTATTCTCGTGTATAATTTGCGTTTATTCCCAGGACGGTTCACCTGGTTGCGGAGGGGGAAAAAAAACGAATTTTCGAACGAAACGAACGAAAAAAACGAAAAAAAATTCTACCACATCCGTATGAGATCAGCATAACATGCCTTCAATTGAGAAGCCTTGAAAACGGTTCTTCTCCTATACGGAATCCAAACGCAGATCTTTCCAACTAAAGGGCTTCGTCCAAACCAACTAAGCTATGAGAGAAAGAGGAAAAACCATCATTTTTCTTTTTATTCTTACTCCTTCATATCCCCTGATATAGATAACTTAACAATATGTAAGAAACACATATCTTAACTGCAAGTCAATGGTCGGGCCTACTAAGTGCACTTAATCTGACACTGCCAGTAAAAATATCTTAGAATAGTTGAGAAATACAAGTCGAATCCTTTCTTAGCGGAAGGAAACCTGTATGAAGTCATTCCAGCCGAAAGCGAGTTAGCCCCTCGTATGGAAATAGCATCGGTTTACCTTCTGGAAATTCGGATTTTTCATTCTGCAACACAAACTTCACCATTTACAGACATAGCTGGAGATAAAAGTTCATTGAACTATCATTACTAAAAGTTAGACTTTAAAGAAGCCGTATTTCTTAACCAAAACAGCCCCAATACTCAAAAGAAAGGATTCTGTTAAAATGTGATTTTCCATTTCCATCCTTCAAAACAGACAAACTCATCAAAAGAATACACCCAAACTAAGAGTCATAACACTGGCTATGACGCCAATAACGCCCTGGCCTCTTGGCTTAAACTGTTTCTGCCATAATTCAGAACAATCCAATCCAATATGTAAAGAAAGAAGAGATAGCCGTATTGCTAATAGCAGCATTATTTTATTATAATCCCCCTCGCGAAAAGTTGGAAATTGCAACACTTGCAAAATTTAGTGTGACTAAGAATTCAGTGTTCCAGGAACTCCTCTCTAGAGATCACACCTCGTTCCCTTTCAAGCCAGTATTTCAGGCCTCCAGTAAATAGTTTAGTTTACCCAGTATTTTTATAGTTATCACATGGAAGAATAAATCACGAAGTCTTACATCAAACATAATTGTGATTGACAGGAAATCGCGTCATTCTTCTTAGTGAAGATCATATTAGAAGATCAAGACTAGTAAGTCGGATGTTGACGGATAATGTGTTGTTCTTATTGAATACACAGTAATTAAACTTTTACTCAATTATCTTTCTTAATTAGTTCGTTATAAGTAAGCATGGATAATGTAGAGAATCGATCCATAAGCACCGAGTGTATACACAGTATGACCGTTAAATAGCGAGACAGATTTTTTATGGGCATACTGTAAATAGAATTGGACAAAAGAGTATATAATTTTAACCGCTAGAGGGTGTTCTTTCCAGCGAGCACATGCGCGTTGCGATAGCTTCAGTTCTCTGTCGACGCTGATGAGTGAGACGGTGTTAGGGCTCCGTGTCAAAAATTCGTAAATGAAATCCATTTTAGAAAAAAAAAAAAAAAATCATTACCTGTGATGAATCTTAATGCTTCCATTACGACCCGAAACAAAACGACAAATTATGGAATAGCGATCGTCGATCTCCAAGACAGCAAAACGTTCTCCTGCAGACGTCTGAAGTCACCGTGTTCTTTGATATTCATAGACTGTTCATAAGGAATTTGTTCCTTAGGGCCAAACGGTTAACACTTAATACTATCTCGGTGCCATTCAATGCGTTAATCAAATGAGAGGGAAAGCAGTATAGAACAAATGGCACAATGCACTTTCACATTTGTGCGTGACTGCCGAGCTGAATTGTATACCTTCAGATGCCCACCAGGGGTATTTTGCAAATTTGTATGAACGATGTAAACGTTCATAGAAACGTTCATAGAGATTGAATATTGTATTGAGTTAAGGGGAGAATTGGAGATAAACAAATGATTTATCTTCCTGTACTTGCTCTTTATTTTTATAGGAATTTTATATCGTTTTAAAGCATTCACAGTGCATACATATACACATTTTGATTTAGGAACGACTAGTTAAATGTATCGACCGTATGAAATGACCGCATGTTGGCATCCTGTTTATAATCACTTGACGTGATGCAAATAACTAAGTAAAAGTTAAGGATTTTATGTCTGTTATAATTAATAACTGTGTTATTTTTCTTTCCATTTCCTTAACTTGGAGCTTTTTTGTTACCTCTGATCTAATTAGTTTGAACTTTTATATATATATTTTCGTCAACATTAGAAACTTTCAGATGTAGAATATCCTTGAAAGTGATTTAGTAGTATTCTCTCTGTGATTATTTTCATAGTTCCTTTCGATCATAGATTAAAGTCTTATAGCAGACTGTTCTAGGATTTTCGCGACTTAACTCAGTTGAGCATAATTGTGTTTGGTGTCCTTGGTAGGATCTCATCTTTGAAAGGATTAGCAATTAAGTTGCAAGGGGCTGTTGTTCTATTGAGCAGAATCACTTATAAGGGAAAATAGTTTTTGTTTTGTTAGGATTTCTAATTTTTTTTTTATTGCGGTAGCAAAGTAAAAACAGTGTACTGAACTAGTTTTCTTTTCATTCCAATAACACCTACGAAGGGTTGTTAATCTATAATACGTTGTACTCTTGGTGGTTATAAAACGAGAACCTTGCTCTAAACGCAAAACGTTTTCAAGCTCTTTCAGGGTTGGATTTATTGGAGTTACGAGCGAAGCAGCCCAGACTATGAGAGTAGCGCAGGTGTCTATTAATTGCATGTATTCTGTCGTCAATCTGATATGGCTGTTTTGAGGGATGAAAAACCCCATTCTCAGCGTTGAAAAAAAAACCTGCAGGTGAGATTTTGTAATTCATCCTCAGCTCAAAAGAAATCCTTTAAAAGTTTCCTTGCGTCTTAAACGAGATTCGAGCCCAGGTCATTGTACCCGAAGGAAAACTGTGACATCCTCAGTACTGCGCTACTGAGGAGATTGCAATTTCAGCGTTCCAATAGTAGTGTAATGACTGTGATCCCACGATGAAAATAAGATTTCACTTTCACAAACGCCCATACCACAGTAGGATTTGAACTCGCAAAATGAGATGCTGTGGCCAACTTGGCCGACTAAGCCGGATGTGGGGACACTACATTAGCATTCTAAATTAGGCAGGGCTTCAAACTGTTTGGTAGGCCACAATCTTTGCGTTATAAATTCTCGTGAGACTGTACCTATCATTTCCTTCAAACTCTTTCTGATAGTTCGCCATTTCGCCAAATATTAATTTTAGGCATCAGTGGAGCTAGGCTTTTCATACTCAAAACGAAGATGACAGGTAGTTTTGAAATCTGACCTGCGGCACTATTTGTATCATCGTTCGAAGCGCAGACACGAAAATTGAGAACTGTAAGAGGCAGAATAATTTCCATCAAATGAAAATATTTTTGACCAGACTTTACATCTTAATGTGTAAATGCTTATATCTGCTGATGCAGATTTGTTTCCAAGGATTTTATTGGGTAGGTGCTTGAACTTGTCACTAAAAATTGTTGATTGCCTATTGCATGAATTTCTGCATTTGCTGTATGACAGTTTGGTGTACGGACTGAAACTGAAAAAGGAGAAATATTCCATGAATATCGACTTGAAGAACAAGCATGGAACGGATCTGAGAATCATACAAAGGTACGTTTCGCAGTCACGCACTTTAAACTCCTTCGATCGTTCTGCTGATTTTAACCAAAATTGAGAATACAAGACAAATTTTAGTGAATTATTTGGTGTCATATCTTGTGTTGCCAATTTTTCGAACTAAAAATGGACCGATTATAATCATAACTGAGCTGAGGTAACTAAAATTTCATAAAGATCCCAAATACCAAATTTCATTAAATTCAGACCAACAGCAGAGCAGAGTTTTATAAGTGCTTTCTCATTTTGAGAAAATCACTTAAAAAAACCAACTTGACTTTAGAGAACAATAACATTTTTAGAATGCTACCTAAGAGAATATTTATTTTAGTTCATTACTAATTGTTTTTATCTCATTGTAGAAATTTCATACTGTTGCCTTGAACAAAATTAGGTTATAGTTTGGAAGTAGCTGCCACTGTTTTCAAACGTGAATCAAGAGAGCATAGATAATAATAATAATAATAATAATAATAATAATAATAATAATAATAATGATAATAATAATAATAATAATAATAATAATAAGTAGCTTCATAGTGTTTCCCGAGAAGTTTTAAATATATTTCAAAAACATTTTGCGGCCAGTGATAAGATCGCAAAGTAGTTTCAGTGCAAAGAGACTATAATCAAACCTACATTGCTGGGGAAAAACGAGAGACTACTTTAATATGACAAGTTATTCATTCCAGTACCATGAACATTCATTACAGTTATACGTTATGGGCAATAAATGCACTTAGTTTAAAAGTGTAATAAAAATTAAATAAACTCTGATATGAATTTGAAATGAAAACCAACTTAATAGAGGGAGCTTTCAAGTTTATTAGGTTTTTCTAAATGACCTGCATCATTTTGAGCGCACGGTAAATACGTTCAGCCCACCTCAACCGTGAAGATTCCTTGTTGCGAACTTATTAAGACATTTCGAACCCGAGAAAAAAGCGATTTAAGAGGAAAAAAAAATTAAAATTGGCTACATATTTTACCCACCTTTGTATACGATGCACATGTACAGTATGCATTTTAAGAATGAATATTGTTAAATTAAAGGGCATTATTTTGTGGACCGTTGTTCATTACACAACAAAGTATTGCCGAAAAAAAAATCAGTACGCCACCTAACTTAGCTGGTACGACATGACAACGATTGTCCATTTAAACGGAATTCAAGTGAGAGGTCTCTGACATTCCGAAAGAGTTTATCAATGGAACGGAAAGGTTTGTTCCTTGTATAAGCCAGAATCCATTAAACTGGTTATCACATAGCACAGGAAAAATATCAAGCTGTCTGACGTACTTTCGAGGCGGTGGTAATCCCTTCGGCAGGTAAAGAACGTGACATGGAATAGTGCTACAACTACCTCAGTCAGCATTACAGACATTATCAATTATTCAGCTAGTCAAGATGTTGGCTCAGAGATTAGGAGATTAATCGGTAAAACCTTTCTCGTGATTATCCTTGTGACATCGATCGATACCACTCTATCAAGGAGGAACAGTACCTTTTGTCATTATAAGACCGAAACCAGTTGCAGTGTCACATCTCGCATCTGTTACCGTGAAATATTCTTTCATTTTGTTCACTGGTGAAATATCAGATTTGGGATTATTAAAATATCATCAGCTAGTTAGAATAATTTTGATGATATAAAAAAGAAAGTCAATTAAAACCATCTTAAAGTCCTCGAGACTTTTATATCATCGCCATCAAATGAGCATCTTTTAAACGTTTCGGCGGTTCTGAAGTTGGCGCTTATCACTAATTAACCAGACTATCTTAGAGTCATTTTGCTTGAATGTTAATAGTGTGAAGGAACGAAGACGACAGCTTTAATTCATTTCTTCGGTGACTATTTTGACTGAAGGCTTAAAACCGCTAGGATGATGGTCTTTAATTTCACTTTTGCCTTGACAAGCGGCTACAGACGCTTTATTAATTTGTATGCGCTTTAAAAAAGAGAACATTAGCTTGAGAAAACTGCAGATGAGTGGGAAATCTCATCCGTTTTGTGACCTTTTAAACGAACATTTTACTAAATTATGGGCCGTAAATTAAAGCCTTCCGGTTCATTACTGTGCACACAAAACCAGCACGCACCATAGAAGATCTCCCATCGCACAAGACGGTTAGCGTAACAATGAACTTAATTAAGAATCCAAATAGTGATATAAAAGTGATTTATGGTACTTAATCGTTTTAGAAAGAAATAATGCACCGAAAATGAAAAGTGTTTTGTAATGCGAAAACAATTAAAAGGCTGCCGTTAGTCTACCAGGAGGATTATGGGAAATTAATTTACCTAATTACGTGCTATACATAATCAGAGGATTTCATCATTAAAAGCAACTAACTTAAGTTTGCTCCTGTATTGTCTTTACGCATCGCACAATGTGTGAGATCCCTTTTGAAAGCGCTTAAATATTTTTATTTTTAGCGCTAGTCAATAACTTGGGATTTGCTTTCCTAGAAATTTTACTCTTTAGTTTAATAATGTACTTTAATGAAGAGTTGTGTTTTCTAAGCTTAATTACACAACTAAAAAACAACGAGCAAAAAAAGTAGGAATATCCACTCTATAATTTAATTAAATAAGTTTTTGAATAGTCGGGCATTTTCTTACAGTTCGGTCAGTATTCAGATCAGCACATGTATTAAAGGCTTCCCAGAAAAAAAAGTTATAAAAATGAGAGGAATCAATAATTATCCATTTCCCAAAGTCTACTAGCTAAAAAAAAAAAAAGTTCAGAAAAAACTATTTTGCCCTACGCCACTCACTTTACTACGAGTTATAATAAGCAAAAAAAAGTTTTAAAAAATTATACATACTTTCCTTTCGAAAAATTGATTCAAAAGGGATAGAGTTCTTCGTTGTTGCTGTTGTTAAAAGAATATTTGCTTTATTTAGGCCAGCTTAGATTAATTAAAATGAGGAGTCACTTGAAAGAGACAAAACTCCATCTTGTACATTGCTCATATCGTTCACACTATACTTTTATCTTAGCACGTATTTTATGGTTTATTTTATATCTGTATTCTTTTATAATAGCCCTTCGGGGAAGATTTCTGAGGAAACATTACTTCACATATATACTATCTCAAATGAAACGGAACTGTTTTATTTTATGCACAGATGAGAGATGCGAGAGATCCAAACATGTGCTGTCAGTCAGTATGCTTGTTTATGAATATGAATAGCGTATGTAGAGGGCCGTGATATCTTTAAGTATGTATTATATAATAAAGCATTAAAATACTTTTGCAGTTAACATTATCTTAAAATAATATTTAAATGTTAATTTGATAATAAGGTGGATAAAAGTGTATCGCCTTTTTATTAAATTTTATTTTTAGTTAAAAATATTTAATGATACCATAGATTTTTTTTTGTTACTTGTATATAGAAAACATATGACTTATGCATTGATTCAACTTGGTATCTTCCATGGTCTGGCTCCCACTGGTAAGACCTTAATAAAGGTCGAAATCGAAACCGACGACATTGGCCCTTCCCATAATGAGATATTGAGGCAATTGATGTGAAATCAACAGCTTCTGTATTTCATATTCAGCGTAATCGTGAAGATATTTCACTAGAAAGCTTTGTTTGCTTGGATAAAGGCTTAAACAAGGACATAATTTCTTATTAGATATAATTTATCAGTGATAAACCAGTATTCTGCTTCCTGCACCACCTTTCCTGCAGAATCCTTGGTTATCTTTTTTTCACACCCTTCTGTGATGCCCTAACTCCTTCCATACTCCTCGAAGGGGAACATGGTTCCCCAAATATTAAACAAACCGTTCTAGTAATATCCGATGATGGTGGAAACCAATCCAAGAGACTTTCTAAACCATTTCGTTAAGGAAATATGAAGGCTCTCGTATATAACATTAACCACTCCTGCATGCAGGATATCATTTTTTTATAAAAAAAAAAAAAAAAAATTAAAGGACAGTCCATGTGTGATGGTCTCTTCCTCCACTATCATTATGATGTACAATTCATTCCACATAGCAGGCATTTCAAGTGAATACAAATCGCTTTCCAAAGAGGTTCTTGGTATGCGAAGTCGTATTAACACGGTCTATAAATCTACAGAATTGAAAACTTCCTTCTCTCACGTATATTAGGCCTAGTGGCCCGTTATGTTCGCATTAGGCATGGCCTATTACGATTTAAAACCAGACCGCCTCAAGGATAAGGTGGTTGGCCCTATGCCTCCCGGTGTGTCTGTCCTATGTCGTAGATGCGTGTCTTCACAGGGCCGGTTTGCCTGTTCTGGGGGACGAAAAACCCGAGTTTCAGGATGGAAAAAAAAAAAAAAACCTACCTCCGTATAAGACCGGCTAACTTACCTTTAGTCGAAAGAGACCAGATAAAGGTTCGTTTTTTTTTTTTTTTTTTTTTTTTTTTTTTTTTTTTTTTTTTTTTGCATAATCCTGAAACTCTATTTTAGAGATTAAGCGTGAACCTTTTTCAAGGTATTTTAGATTTTCGGTAAGCGGAGAGTTGGTCTCATATTGAACAATCAGACACCTCAAGACAGTTAACCCTAATCACAAATATCTTTCCAGGAATTTGAGCACGCACACTGTTGGTTGGCGAGCAAGTACTCTAACCACTCCGTCAGCCAGACCAGGCCGAATAATGAATCTGTGTGTAATTATAATTTATTGTACTCCAATTATTACTAAATAATTAAAAATAATCAGCAGGTGAAAAATACGGAAAAAAAGCTAGGAAAATTAAATTGAATACAAATAATAAAAATCAATAGAAAGCACTCCAAAATGGGTTTTGCTACATATGAATATTCTCTTTAGCATTCCCATTCTTTAAAGTCAGCTGAAAGATGAATAATGAAATGTTGTCAATCGAATATTTATAGCTTGTTTAGATGAAATTAGATTAATTAAACGTGGAGAAACATCTACCTGTAGAGTGATCTTCTTCAATCCCTTCTTCCCTTAGGATGGGTACAATCCTCTTATTAGGAATCACAGCGATTTAACAGCCTGCACGCCACTTCTCTGCTGCTTCTGTAGAGTTATTGTTATGCATTAGTAGCCTCTGGAAAAATAAGTTTGAGAACTGATGTACATTTTTCATTATTTTGGATAATCTGTAATAATTATAAAATGAATACATAAGGTTTCATCGAAGATTTAACTCATGTGGTGTCACGGATAGTACGATGAAAGATTTTTCAACTTACAGGCTGCATTATGAAGGCAACACTTTTATGTTAATTCTTTTCGCTATCCAAGCAGTTGAAATGAAACGAAGCCCTTTCATTGGAAATATTGGATTTAATTACGGTATTCTATCTATGTTGCTTGAATAGTTTATAAGGCATTTTCAACTGAGAGTGAATTTGCGTTCTCATGGAGGCCTCAGAATTTTTCTACTACCTCATATAAACCCGTTTGATAGCCAGGTTTATATGGAGATGGTAGGAAAAAAAAACCTCTACAGATAATATGCTCTTGTCAATTTTTGTTATTATTCTAACTAAATAACAAAATAAATCTTTGAGATCTGACTTGATTATCCTTATGATATCCAGTACGCTGACCATGCGGTTCGCTGTTTATTGATTAGCAGTTCAGTCTTTATTCCTGACATCAGCAGTGTTAGCGAGTTAGTTTTTATGCTTTAACTCCCCTCCTCTCCACAAAATCATGCCTTATGTAAACTAAATGATGAGTGCTTAAAAATCCGCAATCAATGGGTATTTTTTTTCAAGGTTGATACACAGCTTTATGTCATTATTTCAAGATCATATTCTTTGTTAGAAATTCCATTTGAAATTGGGCCTCAGCCCCCCACGGTTAGGAGACAATGCATACCTGAAATGTAGCAATCTTTGACATGTTCATAGGAAAACCAGCACACCATAGCACTTCAGATGGCAAATAATGTGTCGATAACATGTATGAGAATTCTGCCGTTTCCATTTTCCAGTATGCAGAATATACATCTTATTTTAAAAGTAAGTTTCTTATCTTTAGAATTTTTCTAGGCAGCATTAGTATTTCGACTTCCTACTTTTGTAATTGCAACGCGACGTGGGAATTTGGAAAAATATCGACGAAAAATTTCCACGATCTAAGATTAACTTGAACGTGTGCAATGTTCACCGATAATTGTGATATCCGATCTTTCTCCCTTTCATCCTCAGAAGGCGAGTTTCCTCACCTCTTTGATGGGGAAGATTACATTGGTTTGCCATTTCCCTGCTACATCCCTTAAAGGCAGGTGCATTGTATCTGTCTCTAGCTGATTTTGTTGAAGACAGTCTTGATAAAAGTGGGAAGAATAGTTGACTGAAGAAACTGACAGTTAACTTTCTATAAGAAAGCTAAATTTTTTTTTTCAGATCAAAGAAGGAAATATCTGTCAGTAAGGTATATATATTATGACCACGTACATTTGTGAAGTGAACTGCAATGTTTTAGGTGGTTTGCCTTTTTCTTCGTGTAATCCATTTCTCCTAGGCTTGGCTTTTCATAGATGTTAATATGAGTTGAAATTGGAAACGATATGAAGTATGCAGGAATAGATTCTCTATTAAGGTATATACAGTACATGGAAAATTTCACCAAGCTCCTCAGCAAATAGTGAACCTGTTTAGTCCCATCCTCACATATTCGGAATTCCTCCATCATATCTGGAAGCAAGATTATTTGCTACTTTAACTGGAATCTTCCCAGAGCCTTACTACTACGTACTGTTCAGTATAATATCTTTTGATTGGCCTGTGCAATAATTGTTTTAAAACTGTACGCTCGGAGAAATGTTGATCTCCCCACTCCATTAAATCTGATATAACTCTGAAAACACCAGTCATCGCGTTTCATGCTGTGTGAGATTAGGGGAAAAAAGTGAACCAAGTTGCTCCGGAGTTAATATTTTATTATTTTTTTGACCACTTCATATCGTAAATAAACAAAGCGGTAGTATTACACAATACAACGAAAATCATCCGTCACCTAGTAGTGTCTATCAGTATGGAGATGTTACCTTTCCTTTGAACGATATGGACACCACACCCTGACCCCCGCCTATATGCTCACTTCTAGTTTCCTTCAGGTTTGTTTTGAGCGTCTTGGCTTTTTCCAAGGATATGAACAGGCCACCAACATGAAGGATCAACATGTAGATGAAGATTTAGATCTCACAGTAAAGTGCATTGCATTGTAATTTCCCCAACCAATCAATAATCATATTTGTTCAGTCCAATTCAAGCTATGCTTAAATACCGGTTAACTGCTGAGAATCTAATCCATGTTCGTATAACATTTGTGACTGATATTAAATCAAGCGGACTGCTTACAATTCTTTCTGACTTACTTGCTCCAAATCGCGGAAATGTATTCTTCACTTAGTAGGAATTTTCCTAAGTAAGTTCCTACTGAGTTTTGCGGTTAGTAACATTTTATACATTACTTCTAATTTATATCCAGTGAAGATTAAGGAAAAACACAAAAATACGAATAATGAAACCTACCTGATTTGTTAGACATGTTTCGCTTACACATAAGGTTAGAGCCAGCTCGGATGATCGTCCTAGATTCTCTTTCTTTCACCCCCCCTGTGGAAACGTTATTTTCACAGCTTACTTGGTAATACGAAAAAACACCTAGCTATAGGCGGTTCCATAATAACTTTTCCTTATATAGAACGTAAAGGTCATATTGTCATACCTAGCTATTTGCAGTATATCAAAACACATGGACAAATAAAAGAAAATTGCATGTAAGAAGCAGCAAGCCGTACACCAATCTCGGGAGAGGCTTAGGAATGGTTCATTATACCGTTGTCGTGTAGTAGTATCGCTTCGGTTTAGCCTCACTATAAATTGTTTAGATGTAATTTGCAAACACACTCAAGAATACAGTTTCTGATTGCAACCCTTCTCTAATCCTTTTGTTTTACCTTAAATCATTCGGTAATGTCAGACATAAGGATATTACGAGATTTTATCATATTTATGAGATAACATTATTTCACATATGGTTAGATCGGTGGTCTCGACTTTAATTTGTTTCTACAGCTTGATAGACGTAATCTGAAAATTTTCCGGCACAGCAAACGCAATCGGAAAACTTCATAGCACACAAAAGCAGTTTGTCTTGCAAATGTAATTTACAGAATGATGTAATTCAGTAAATATTACTTATTAATTCGCATTTAATAATTCTATTCTATCACCCTTTAGCGGATATACATGAAGTTGAATTTCCGTTACTTACAGCGGAACGAACCGAACGAAGAAATAATAATATTTCGTAATATCGTACTAATACTGGATGCATAACGAAATATTTTTCGCTTTTCAAGTTGTAAAATAACTTTACAATGTCTCTGGAACTATTCAATCCAGATTGAATTACTCTAGGACGTTTATACTTACAAAATAAGCGAAACAAGAATCCAACAGGGTTAAAAACAATGAACAGACCAATAAAAAGATTTTCGAAAAAGGAAAAAAAAAAAAAGAAAGGCAGGTTAGGAAATGAACGAGAGGCAAGGCTCCAGATTGGAACTCCTATCTCGAAATGTCATTTCTATGGAATAGAAATAATATTTAACTACTTAAATATAAAGAGCCAATAGGCTTCATTTCGGCGATATAAACATTATTTAAACATTATTCAAATTAAGGGGATATTAAATCCCACATTCTCTCTGATTCCAATCTTTGAGTTTCTTATTCGATTTTAAAACAATGTGGGATTTAATATCCCCTTAATTTGAATAATATTTAGCTGTTTAAATACCTCCCAATGTTCCTTATTTTTTGATGCTGTTAGTATTTTATTTCAATTAAATGTAGTATTACTAAGATGAAAAGCCAAACGGCTATTTTTTTCTGGGGAGGTTGATATAAGTTAAGGGGATAAAAATCCCTTATTGTTTTTCAGCCAGTAAGCGAAACTAAGATCGAAAACTACGATCTGTAACGTTTCATGCTGACGAACTGTCAGCGTATCCAAGCGTAAGTGACCACTTGGTAGTGCCACACCACGGCAACTCGTTGCAAAGGTGGAGCAAGATCCCTCACTGTTCTTGATATTTTCTCATAATGTAAAACACACAGCTCTTAAGAGATGTAGTACTGTTTTACATTATGAGGAGAGGTCACTACCCAGACCGGTTTCAACCTTTTTTGAGGTCTCATCAGTGAGTAGCTAGACCTAGAATATCAGAGTTTAAGTGAAGAAAACTTACATACTTTTACTATACGATTGCCCGAAAGGTGTGTCACTATATTATCGGCATGAAACGTTACAGATCGTAGTTTTCGATCTTAGTTTCGCTTACTGGCTGAAAAACAATAAGGGATTTTTATCCCCTTAACTTAAATGTAGTATTATTATTATTCTAAAACTTTTAATTCATTTTATACCTAAAAATCCTATCGAAAGTAATAAATTCCTGTGAGAGCGTAGTTTTTACGAATATCTAAAAATGTTATTGCGGTACCTTTTTTAAAATTATTTTTTTAATATTTTTTCAATAATAATTACTGTAAACTGATTATGAAAATGTTTTGAAAAACTATAATAAAAACTACAAAAATTGGAATTTTATTTAAATTATTTTTGCGAATTCCAGAACGCGTTCCGTGGAACTTAATTTGAACATCACTGCTACGGTTTGATTTATTCACTAATCACGCATTTTTTGACATATGTACTGTAAATATAACTGTCTTTTTCCTAATGTTGTCACTAAAAATGTGTCGAATGAGACCAAATTAGATCGATATGACATGCCTGTGATTATTCTAACACTTTAAAGTCAGAATGGAAGTATCATTATCATCATGAATTCGTTTGCGAATAAAAACAACCCTCTTATAAGTAAAATTGAAATGAGTTGCAAGACTTTAATGCACGTAATGAATATCGAAATCCATTCAGTTCCATCCAACCAGATCGTAGTTCGGAATTACTCTGTTTGAAGCATTTCGCCGAAATTTTTCCCAATAGGTTATTAACTTGAAAACAGATTTAAGACTTTTTTTGAGAAATTTTTGTAAGAATTGCAAATACTATACCGAATTTCAATAAAATCAGTTCAGCTAAGCTAAAGTATATATCATGTAGCAACGATGGATAAAACGAATGTAAAAGATGCTGACACATTTTGCGAACCACACCTGAGAAGAGGAGTTCCATAATTGCATTTTGTATATACACCTGTGGTAAGAATATTAGAAATAATTCTCATGCTTAACGGAATCCGCTCGTAAAACCGAATCTACCTGGGGCAAAACCCGAAACGGCTGATCGAGGCAAGAGGCAGATGAAAGATCGGAAATAAATAAATAAAAATAAATAAAAAAAAAAACTGTAAGGGAGTTCTTTTTAACAAAATAATATCAGCATCTTAGAGAAAAAAGTTTTCAAGGATTTTTCTCCCGAAAATAGGAGACTAGACCAGAAGAACACGCGGCAAGCAACAGGCATAATATAAAGGTCTTATAACCTTACTGCTTGAAAGTCACCCCATCCCAGTTTTTGTTCACAATAATGCACGTTGATGGTAAAAGTCTTGGGAATGTTCTTCTGGCAATGTTTAGGCCCTTCATACTGAATAAACGCTGAATGATGTGGTGTACCTAAACATTTTGTTGACCAAGTAAACTCCATTAAGTTGACCATTTACTCTGTATTTGGTGGACACTTCTAACAGGATAATATGAGGTCAATGAGCGTATCATCAAGGAATGATTACAAGAACAACAATGACATTATCTTAAGAGACTGGCTTCCTCAGTCACTTGTTCTCATTCACATTGAGTATCTGCATGATGTGGTGAAACAGAGTGTTTATTGACATGGATTTACTAAATGTGTTTAAGCTTCAGGAACTAACCATATCCACTAGAAATACCAGTGAAATCTCCACAGATATTCCTGGTGAACAGCTTACAGTGTGTAATAACATGCTGTTATGTATGTGTATAATAAACTGACCTTTCAGTGATTAGTGTCATACACTATGTTGACAAAAGTATTTGGACATCTAGGTGTGGTCAAAAATGCGTTTTAATTACATTTTAGTACCAAGTGGGACCACCTTTGGCCTGAATGACAGCAACTACCCTTCGGGGGATGATTTCAACCAATTTCTGATACATCGCACAGGAATATTCTTCCATTTCCATTACTCGCGCAAAGCAACCCCCCCCCCCCCCACCCCCAATTGCTACTGACGGCCGCTGTGGTCTGGAGCGACTTCGGTGTTCTAAATTCGTCCCATAGATGTTCGATGGAATTGAAGTTTGGACTCTGAGCCGTCCAGTCTAACAGTTCAATGTTCTTTTGTGGAAACCAGTCTCGGACACGGTGCAGTATGGCATGGAGCTTTGTCATGCTGAAACATGCAAGGGTCACTGCCGAAGTATTTCCACAGCGTCGGAAGCAGGAAGCTATGTAGGATGGCCTAGTAACCATCAAATGTCATGGTTTGGGGCACGTTTCAAGTTCCATCCAACTGAAACATCTCCATTACTGAGCTTCCACCAAACTTGACAGCTGGAATTCCTGAATCGTTCCCCGGATAATCTCCAGATCCAAACACGACCATTAGAGTGAAACATTTGGAAGTGTGATTCGTCGCTCCACAGAACTCTTTTCGAATCATCTACGGTCCAGAAACGGTGTGAAAGACACCAGTCCAAACGTCGTTTGGAGTGGAGAGTGGCTTGTTCGCAGCAGCTGTGCCGTTACCTAAGGCATACCACTCTCTACGGACATCTGAGGCGGATTCCCCCCCCCCCTCCCCCCAGCTACGCCTCTGTAACTTAGTGGTCCGCAGAATCGTTTTAGGCATTTTACTGGTCATTGGGCTTAGAAAGATTGAGAAAAGCTGCTCTAACTGAATGAAATATAATATTAAGTACTTAGACTTCACTAATTGTCTGAACCCAAATGATTTCAATCGGACCACTGTGATTGGTCCGATTCCATTTCGACTAGATGGAATTTTATGAATCATTAATTTTAATCGGACCACTTTTAGTGTCAGAATTAGGTAACGCAAAATTATACATCTGCGATATAAGCTAACAATCGAAATAATCAGGCAATCAAAAAAAAGAAAAAAAAAGATGCGTTTTATACTAGCATTTTTATATAGTTGGCATCGTTCATACAACTGAATCGCAAGTTGTTTTATGATATGTACTGTTGATATAAAATTTTTGCTTAATTCTGCCATCAAAAATGGTTCAATTTAAGTCAAAACTGAAAAAACATCGATAAATTTTAGTAAAGATCTTAAATACAGGGTTTTATTATCCATTTGACCTGCATGAAATTACCACTTTTATTTTGAATCGTTTTCTAGTTTGCCAATATTCTGATATTCTAATAGTCTGATTGACGAAACAAATATGGAAACTAGGCAGGTTTTAGTGAAGATCCAAAACGCTGAATTTTATTAAATTCCATTCAGGCAGAGCAGATTTATTAATGACCCAGTAAATTGTTGTACCACTAAAATAATACAAAATCGCAAACTGAAATAACTTGACAACTTTCAGTTATAATTACAAGTAAATTATAAGAAAAATAAATAAATAAAAAAAATAAAAAATAAACATTACTCCAGTCCTGTTGACAGTAATCCCGGCTGCTGGCCTGGTGGAATAATTAAAACTAGGTAGAATTACTACCGGACTAAATTTATCATCCTAAATACTGAAACCTGAGGTTGCTGTATTTAGAAAAATCTTTGTCATATGTGCATAAGGTCCACTTTTATCAAGACTGTCTTCAACAAAACCAGCTAGAGACAGATACAATTTACAGACATAATGCCTGCCTTTAAGGGATGCAGCAGGGGAATGGCAAACCAACTGCATTAGATGCCGGTAATCTTCTCCATCGAAGAGGCGGGGAAATTCACCTTCTGGGGATGAAAGGGAGAAAGATCGGATATCACAATTGTCGGTAAACATTGCACACGTTTAAGTTAATCTTAGATCGTGGAAATTTTTTGCCGATATTTTTCCGACTCGCTAACTCGCTTTCAACTAAAAAGAATTAAAGGTTCATAGAATTAGAAAGACATCTCTTGTTCGTGAGCATACAAGACGAGAGCGAACTACACTATGGTGAAAAGTATTTGGACACCTTACGTGCCATGCAAATTTCGGATCCTACCACATGCAAATATTCAGCGAGTGTCTGCGTAAATCTGGTAATAAAAGTTGGGATGCATGTTTTCGATGTCAAGATGCCACGTTCAACTGAAATTACAGACTTCCAACGTGGAATGGTAGTTGGGTGCTACATCAGTGGTCTTTCTGTCCATGATTTTTGTCATTTGTGAATGGAAAGTTTGATGTTACTACTACAACAGGAAAACACCCTGGGAGTCTACCGACACTCACTGGTCGAGATCGACGACCTCTGTCTCCAAACGTTCGTGCATTCGGCACGTCATCAGCGCTGGACCTCGCAGTCAACAGTCAGCGCCAAAAAAGGCGGCACCTTTTTTTGGCGTTTATGAAATCTTGCCTTACTGTCTATAAAACAGCAACTGAGTGATGAAATAGACTTCGACAATGTGATCGACGATTTTGCGAACAGAAAAGCAAGAAAAATAACATTTTAGAATGTTGGAATTAAAGTTTACTTCAAAAATAAACATAGTGTTTTAGTTTATTTCCCTATACGTCGTTTTGACTTTTTGTAATTTTTTTTTAAAAACCTATGTGGGAATTACCAACATTTCGGAAAAACTGTGCCATTTATATCATTAAAAGCATGTTTTGAAAGATATGGCAACATAATTAATTAAATTGGAAGTAAACGATTAAAACGATTTTTATTAAACAAATAAATAAGATGATATAATTATGTTACTACTTACTTTTAATGAGATGGATGAGCTTCTCGGCCCTTGCAGAGTTGCTGGATATCTTGCTCAATATTGGTCAACTTCCGTCGAAGATCGGAACACACACTAAGACGATTTCTTTATTTTGTTTTTATTTGAAGGAGGGATGAAAATCCTTTCTCACAAAGATAGGTTGTAGAAAACTGCAGGACGATTTTCAGTGCTTTTTCAGATAATTCCGGAAATTCACTTCTCACTGAAGACGAGATCCAAAATCGAGCAAAACCAAGATCACGGAATTGCATTTTAAGTCAACTGTCACTTGAAAGCTCAATTAACTGTTCCTTTTTCGATAACGAAAGGTCGTTCTCGTGACTGCAAGCCTGAAATGGATCGCGAACCCACAGAAATTTCTTATAAAAGTTATTCGGAAAATATGTTTCAAAATTTCGTTCAGATTTTTGAGGTGGTCACAAACCCTTTCCACAAACTCAAAATGAACAAAAATACTATTTTCCACTAAAAAGGATTCCAATGTTGGAAAAGGTGCAAATTGTCTGTCTTTTACATAATTAATCCATAAAACCAGTATTTTCTCGAATGCCTTTATTTTGTCGTAGGCATCAAGAACAGTTAAAAATTTCCCCTGAAGGAAGGGAGAGATTTAGTTCATTTAATTTCGAAAAAATGTCTGAAAGATAGGATAGTGTTGATAACCACACTTCGTCAACAAGGAGTGATGCAAAATCAGAATTATGTTCATTTACAAATAATAAAACTTCGTGCCTTAATTGACTGGAAAGCCAGCGAATTTCAGAATGAAGCAAAAGTTGTGTATATTCACTGTCCATTTCATCACAGAGTACTGAAAATAACCTGTTATTTAACGGTCGAGCTTTAATAAAATTAACTAGCTTGACAGCGTTGTATAGCACAGCTTTAAATTCTGGTGGCATTCCTTTGCAGGCTAACGCTTCCCTATGTATGAAACAATGCACCCAATTCATATCCGGAGCTACTTCTTTGACCTTAGAAACAACCCCACTATGCCTGCCTGTAAGCTCGAGCTCCATCCGAACAGAAGCCTATACATTTTTCCCACTGGATCCCTTTGTGTATTATGTAATTATTGAGAGTGCGAAATACTTCTTCTCCAGTTGTTCGGAATGACAAAGTTCTGCAAAACAGAATATCATCATGAATGTTGTTATCATGCGCATAACGTAGCATATCAACTGCACATCATTTGTAACATCAGTAGTCTCGTCTATTTGTAATGCATAATAAGGGCTCTTCTTAACTCATTCGATTAACTGAGATTCTATGTCATCTTCCATATCATTAATTCTGCGACCAACAGTGTCATTTGAAAGAGGAATCAAATCAACATCTTTTAGTAACTTGTTGCCAAACATAGTTTTTACCACATCTTTTATAGCTGGAAGTAGTAAATTTTTCCCGATAGAATGAGATTTCCCTGTTTTCGCTATGCGCAAACTTAAGAGATAGGATGCTTCCAGTGCTTTGCTATTAATGGAACACATGGCTGAAATTATATCTTTCCCATGATTTAATGTCACTAAGCGTCGCTGAAAAAATTCAATTGGCTTATTTTTCACATCACAATGTTTAGTTTCTAAATGTCGTCGGAGTTTCGCAGGTTTCATGCACTCGTTCGACAACACTTCATAACACAAAACACCTTGAGGTTTCTGTTCACTTTCATCTCCACACCAAGTAAACCCGAATTCCAAATATGAACTGTTATATTTCCTACTGTATTTTTTCTTTGAACTGCTTGTTTCTTCTTATTTAATAGTATCAGATTTACTGCCCATTACAACACGTGTATTACAATTAGGGTTAGTATTACCTGTTTCATTTGCTCTTCTTTTCAAAGTCCTAGTTCTAAGCCACTTTTCCATTATTAAAAAACACGTTTCCGAAAAATATATAAATATATAAATACTGGGGGTTAACTCACAACACACTTTGTTCAAGTATCACTTAGCACTTCTGAAGATATACTGAGCCTTGGTTGAAGGAAACCTTCAATAATAAAAATCAATGCACAACAAGCAATTGGTTGAAATGTGGATAACACATGTTTACTTCAAATCTGGCAAAACAGCAAGGGAAGGCAGAAGCAATAAAACTATATTGTTTTTCATTTTACCCCTCTTTTATTATTCATCATTCTGCAGCTACAAATTTAGCGGCAGAATGACGAATAATAAAAGAGGGGTGAAGTGAAAAACCATATAGTTTTAGCTTCTGTCTTTGAACATTCTGACGCTATTTGTTGTTTTTTTAAGGCTCCAGTTGATTTAAATAATTTTTACTTACTTATTCAATTTTAATTTGTTTTGTTTGGATAATTAAAAAAATATATTTATTTAATTAATTTAAGTCTGCCTGCGGACTACCTGTGGTCTGCGGACCGCAGGTTGAGAAACACTGAGTTAGAGCAAAGTTAACAGTTTAGTTTCGAAACGTTTTGTCGTTAAAAATCATTAAACTGAAATCATAATTAAAATGAATCCAAATTTTATGCAATGATTCTCAATGCCGAATTTAAATGAAATTTACCAGTCCGTAGACAAAATAATAATAATAATGAAGTGTACGATATACAGTAAAATACTCATATGTTGTATGACATTGCAATACTCATTTGTATGACATTGAAATTATCATTATAATTTCAATGTCATATAAATATCATTATTATGATATATAAATAAAGCTAATCAAGGCGTCATATATATCAAAGTAGCATATATGCAAGTGAAGAGACTGAGTTGTTCGTTTAAATATAATTGTGAAGCACAGAAATTATTAAAATTCAGTGAGAAGGACTCAGCTGAATTACACACTGATAGTTTCAACTCTGGGAGAAATATGTTTGCAGCAGGTGTCAGTGAGATCGGTGAGAATTAAAGGTCAAAATTCTGATTTGCTTAATGATTTACTTAACGCTGATTTTGAAGTCCTAAGATTTCAAAATCAGTGGTCAGAGTACACCCGTATATTTCAGAAATCTGAAAACCTTTCCAGTAAGTTCACTTTCGAAGTTTAAAAATTTTATAGACGCAGGCATTTTTGAAATGTTTTTGATTGTTTTAATCTGTATTTTAGTTAAAAACAGCAAAATCAAAATTTACATTTATGAAGTGTTTAGATTTAAGTAACTTTTGATTGACTCACTGATCTTGAGAACAACGAGTGTGACACTGAATGCATAGGCCTCATTTTTTACTTTATGAGATTCGAAGTTTCGGATGGGGGATCGACGGAATGGGTAATGTTATTATTATCATTTTTTTAAAAGTAATCAAAAATTCTGCCAAGTTCTGCTTCAATCACTGTGAGTTCTTAGTTTAGCCTCTCTCTCTCTCTCACACACACACACACACACACACACGCGCGCGCGCGCGCGCAATCATGTTGTTCAGCATACCAATCTTTGAAATATTAACATCCTTGGCTATCACAGTCTGTTAAACATAATGCAATTCATTTAATTAGCGATTCTAATCTTTTTCATCTTCAAAACTTCAAATGTCTGTATTGTACCGTCCTCTATGTGCTCTGCAAAAGGGGAAATAATAAATTTCCATCAAGGACCTCAAATTTGTGCTTGTAGTTTCGGGGTAATATATTTAGCCATGTGTACGCGGACTAATCAGAAACATCTTTATACATCCCATTTTAATCACGGAATAGAATATTTGATCTCTGTATTAAATTACTTTCTTTTAGGGTAGTTTCCGCTCTCAACTTTCGTCATGCATCTGTTTAATAACGTGAAATAAATGAAACGTGCCTTAAAAAGCATTTTCTCTCTGAAATATAATCAGACTTGAACATGGGAAGGATATTTAAATTTAATGAAATGGTTTTTTAACCTTTAGTGCCATTACAAGACAAATCAGTTTTATATTTTTTTTTAATTCCGAAGTAAATTTTAGATTATTTAATATGCAAATAGACAATTTTGGACTCCACACAAGAGCATTTCTCAAATGAAAACGATATAATGATAGCAATAATCTCCGCTATGAGATGTGATTTAGATTAAGTCGAATTTAATACCAAGTGTTCTATATTAAAACGTACAGTTTATTGTGAATTCTATCCAAAAAATTTCACGATTTTCTTTTAACATTCTGTCTGCTTTGTTGGCTGCGTATTATTCGCAAAAGCCATAGTCTCTGTATACTTAAATTTATTTGTTGGTTCATGCCAATAAAACACAGTTGCTCTTTCTGGACGGACAAAGGCAGATTCAGATTTTAATTTCCGCAGGGCAATTGCAAAACATTTATTCGTTTTTTTTTTTTTTTTACCGTTCCTAGTTTTACTAAATATTTCAATTTTTCACTAGTAACATTTATTGCAAATTCTAATTTAAAAAAAAAAGTACAAATAAATCTTATAACGCATTTTCATTTTACTGGATTTTTGGAAAATGCTATACTGTTGATCTTCGCGTCTCACCATCGCCGAGATTGATTGATTGTTTTCTCATGACGTGTTTTACAAAAGAGGGTGTTCCTAATCCTAGCTAGTATTAATTTATTTATATGTACTTGCGTGCATATTAATAAATAGCACGAACCATGAGGCTTCGAAGGCAGTTTTAATATGCAATTTTTAATCTCAAAGTAAAACATGAGATAAATTTATTTCATATGAGATCCTTCGATACCAATACTATGAATGTATGCTACTTTTACTTTGACTACAAAGAGCGTAAAGTAAAATTATGATATGAGCTCTGCAACCTTGAGGTCACCAACACGTACGACTCCCGGAATGTCCACTTAACATTGAATTAATAAAACATATGGCAACTGGAAAGTCTGGATAGTCACCTTATTGGTTCATTTTAAAGGATCCACTATTTAGACAGCATTGTTTCCAACTCAGTGGAATGGAATCTGTGATATTAGTAATTTGATAGTCATAAGTTAAAAGCGAAGGGTAGCAAATCATAATAAATACAGGAATGAATAGGCATCATTGGCAAAATCGGACACTTTGGTTGTGCTTTTATTCGATAGTAAGCCTACGATTATCAAGATATGTAAACATCTGTGACCCTCAATTTAAAGAGGTTCTGATTTTATTAACGCCTTTGCGTTAAAAGTAAAAGCTGGATACATCTATTGCTTTTCTTTTTCTTTTTTTTTTTAATTTCTATTTTGTTATGTTTTACTTTTTTTTTACTATTTTAACAAATAAAATTTAAATAGCTGTAAATTTAACATTGATTAAGGAGAAAAATAGAACTTATTTTCCGGAACATTTTCTTTTCTTTTTTTTTCTAAAATAAAAAACCCAGGCATGATATATGTCACAAATTTTGAAGACGTTTTATTGGTTAGATTATTATTATTAATAATTCGGGAAGACTGATCATGTTTATTAGTACATACGATTCTAATTCTAATCCGAGCGAAGAGACAACGGAGAAAGGCGCGTTTACTGATTAGGGTTCTTACTGTGCAGACAAACTTTTAAAACATTTTATGTGAATTGCTCCCACGACAGACTGTAACCTATACCCCATTTAGTAGGTGGGTGGGTGAGTGGGTGGACTAATGACGATATAAACTGTTCTTCCCGTTTTTAAAAGTTTATTTTAATGTGAATCTCACCTGCGAAAAGTTATAAACATATCTTACATTGAGCATCGTGGATGGGTTAAAAATTAGATAAATTGTCTCCCCCCCCCCCTCTCTCTCTCTCTTTTTTTTTTTGCATCATGCATTTAGCATCACGAGTGGGCTGAGGGTTAGCTATTCTGGGAATCCTGTTCTACATTAAAAAAAAAAACAAAAAAAAACCGTCATGCTGTTTCAAACCTCTAATAAGTAAGTTGGAGACCAGAGATCCAGCAACGAAAATCGTCTAACACAGCATGAATTTCATAAACACCCGTGCCGGAGTAAAATCTATTGGTTGGATAAAGGCGATGAGCTTGTGCCAGGATGTCCACTGCTAGCATATCCTAGCACAAATACATTACAGCAATCCCTCGATTAGTGCTCCTAATGCGTTCTTTAAAACAGGCGCATTAATCGAAAACGTGCTAATCGAATATAATAACCTATGGGAAAATGTATAATTCGTTGCTCAGATTTCTTTTTTGACCCTTAATTTTTTTATAAAAGAATTAGGGTATGTGTCAGGGCCTAGTTAAAGGAAAACCATGAAGCTGAAAGACAATAAAACATATTCAGAATATAAATTTATTATTCTACTTCTTAACAAAGAATTGAGCTAACGTAGTTTGGTGGGCATTTTGTTTCTTTTTTTCATACAACGGACGGTATGGCCCTATTGCCTCTTCTGCAAATTTTACTGGTTCTCTCTTCACCAGGGTCAGCCTCTAAGCACTGCTGCTTAAAAACTTCGATTGTACGAAAACTATTTTCAAATTGTTTCTGTGAAATCTCTTTTGGCTGACTATCAGTGGTTAAATTTTCTTCATATTCTTCGGGATCTTCCCGCTGTGCATCTATATTTAGCAGGTCGGAATCACTCAATTCTTCAGAATGAAATTTAATTAACTCTTGGACGTTATCATTGAAGGGGAGAAAGAAATGAAGTACGTACGAATTGGTCGCCAAATACGCGAAATCACGTGCTCTATAGATAAAATTTTCAAACTGTTATACAAGCAAAATAGTTACCACTTTATAAGTTACAATGATCATAAAAGAGAAGTTAATTTTCCGACGTGTAATAATAAACAACTCATCCCAGAAGACGTATTGATTACCTTATCTGAATGGAGTCTCCTTTTTGTGACATGCGCAGAAGTGGCGAAGGATCTCGAATCTGTGGGCGTACTATAGCAGACACCATTAATTTTGGCGGTAAAAATTTGGAACATAGTATAAATAATGTGTACATAGACATAGTGTAGTATGCCATTGAAAATAACTTTATAAAATGTTTTAAATCAGTAACTAAATTATTTCATTCTGGTGAGTGATTTTTTAAAATAGTTTGCCATAAAAATGTATAGATAGAAAATTCTTAAAATCTGTAACATTTATTTTTAAGATGTATATAGGCGCACTAATCGAAAACGCACTAAAGGGGGATTACTGTACATCAAATCTATTGCCGCCTCAGTTTCCAAAATGACTTAAACACTACTCCTCACCTGCACAACACTATAAAAAAACTCTAAAACACTATCAAACTCCCAACACTATAAAAAACTAAAAACCGCTTGCCTTAGAACACTGTACTCACATTTACGTGTGTTGCACCAAAACCCTCCAGAAAATTTCTTCATGCTATTCATAGGAGGTCAATCCGATTTATAGACGACTTGGAGATTCTGGTTCTGCATTATGTCATTTTCATAGGCATTTTCGTGATGCTGCTATACCGAATTGGTTGCAACTTTCTTTTAAGCTTGTAATAACACGGGAAGCTGTTGGTCAGCATCTATACATGGTCCAAGTTTCAAACTTATCGAAGAAACATAATCCTTCTCTTTCATTCCGTTTGCCCGTGTTCTTTGAAACAGCTTCCCTATACTGTTTTGTCCAAATACAACATTCAAGAAGAGCACATGGACTCATCTCTTCTTTCTTTCTCATTACTTGTACATACAGGACGGTTGTTTTCTAGGTTTTGTGACCGCTTTTGTTTGGGATTGATTTGAAGGGAAAAAAAAAACGCTGACTTATTTAAATTTTCCGAGAGATCGGTAGACGTCCTGCCTTTATAAAAATAGACTTGTACAGATTAATTTGAGTTGAAATCACCTTAAATCCAAAAAAAAAAAAAAAAAAAACTCTGACAGTCCGGATGATCATCTCAGCTTGAAAAACTTTGTCTAATTTCTATGTATATCCACAGCTCATTACACAATTTGTACATATATACATGTACAATATTTTAGCTTAACATATTGTACATGTATATATAAATAGCCTCGTCTAGCTAATTCGGTAATGACAGAGCCGTTTGGTTGCAGAATCCTTCTTGGATGCATAGAACCTTTATAAGGACTTGTCAACAGAAGGTGAGTAATTTGGATTTTTCTTTACACGAGAGAGAGAGAGAGAGAGAGAGAGAGAGAGAGAGAGAGAGAGAGAGAGAGAGAGAGAGAGAGAGAGAGAGAGAGAGATCATGCTTTGATAGAAACAGCAGACTTTAAATAGAATTAACTGCCTTGTCACAACATTAATTACGTTTCGCTGAAACCAAGTTACTGGGCTTCGGCGAAACTTTAATTTTGTAACAGTGCATTCAGCATCGCAAGTTAAAGGAAGATGGAGGATGAACATGATTTAAAATATACAATTTGAGAATGTGCATTTATCTCAAACTGTGCTTTGGTCAGTCAGCCAGTCGTGTGCTCATTATTCGAAGAGATACTATCGATTAGAAATATTAAGCGCATTTTTTTTAAAATTTACTTAATAAAAGTTTATTATTTGTTTTGCAGAACCTCCGTACAATCCAAAGACCCATTGCGCGAAATTCGCTTTAGGCGTCACATTTTTTATGTTACTCAAGCATTCCATGTGTCCCTTTTTTGGGGCAATGCATGACATGATGCATCAGCGCGCGCACACACACACACACACATACACATGCTCTCTTATTTGCACCCCCCCCGGTGTACCCTCCGGGGATAACCACTTAGAATATCATTCCTAATAACTTTCCGCAGCTTCGTATCATCTACAAACAATTGAACATTTCTTTGCAATCCATTTACAATATTGTTGACATAACAGTTTAATGGTAATTGCCCCAGATTGGAGCCTGCAGAATGCACTTGCAACTTTTCACTTTCCTTCATACACATACCAGCCACTGAATTAGAAACTTATTTAATACCGTGTTGGACCTCTTTTAGCGACTGCCAATACCAATCATCTTCAATTCCCTGTGCATAGGTCGGTGATATATGGATCGGAAACAGCCTCCATTCGGTGAATTCTGCACATAGGAAGTTCTGTTTTCCCGCACAATCCTTCTCAGATGACAGAGTGTCTTAGGTTCACAGTTACACCTCGTAGACAAAAAAAAAGTGGGTTATTTTCCCACTGATTAAACATCCTGCATATTTCAAATATTTGAGAAACCAGTCAACTCTGCTGTTTTCAAAATCGTGGCTTCAGCCACACATGGGTACCCACAATGAGCACTTTATCGAATTTCGAAAGATCCTTTGTTTTTCCCATTGTGATCAACTCAGTTGATGATTACTGATCAGCAGCATTCTTAAATAGTTGCCTGGAACACTTGGTGACGTACGTGACCAAGTATTTTACATATACGCTGCGTAAGTGACATGTACATTCTGCATAAAGATTTCTGTTTCAGTGGCCGGTATGTGTACTACTTTTTCCGTGCACAAATTTATGATATCTATCACACATTCAATCGACAATTTGATTCATTATCCTTGTGGATTAAATTATCAGCTATTACGTGCAATCTGTCAAATGTGTTTTTAAAATTTGAAGGATCAGAGTTTATGCGTTTCCCTCACTGTTCACACTTGTCCGTGAAAAGAAAAATCTGACTATATGACATAAAGTCTCCTCCTCGAAAGCCTATGAAATCATTCATAGACTTGTACTTGCTATCAGTGACAGCTAAAGGTGGAGATTGGCTGCCTTTCGATCTTCAAAAAGTTAGGACTAAATGACCTCGTCTCCTACATTTGGGGAATGTGCTATTCTATTTTTTATGAATATTCTTTCTTAGCTCTATGTTACGAAAAATCAGAATCGGAGCGTCTGATATGAGCCGAGTAAATAACAGTAAGCTCAGTCATCTATTTACTCTTTAAATGAACATTTTTCACAACTTCAGATCATTTACGCAATGATCACTTCTTTCTATTTGAAACTACAGTTTTTAACGACGCCAGTCTTGTTCTACCTGAAAGCCTTTTCGTGTTGAGTACATAAAAGTTCATTGGTAGCTGCTGTTTTTAGTATTTTTATTTTCTACTGAAACTGGATTCTTGTAGCATATATTAATAGAGTTTGGGAATAGGAATTCGTGACTGACTGGCAATCTGTATTTGATTCGATGATTAAATGTTTATCAAGTATTTACGTTTTTGGCCACAACAACGCTTTTCAGAACAAAACGAATTAAAACACTGAAAAAATCCTTTATATAAAGTATGTTTGCAAAAAATAAAATAAACTCTGTAATAATAATTTTTGGAACATTTTTCATGTCTTGGCTTTTGAAATTCATTCAGATAGGTTTATATCGACATTGCCTAAATGGAATCAACATGAAATATCCTAGTTTTGCTACTTGTATTACTATTTCTCGCTCCTGCAAAGCTTCGCAGTTGCCTTTATGAGCAATGATGCCATGGTTAGGAGCGAGAAATTATTAAATAAAAAGATTCAACGAATGGCCGCAAAGCTGCTGTAATATAAAGTATTATTATTATTGTTGCTGTTGTTATTGGAGGATTTTGATGAGAACGGACGTGTTATTTTAGACTGAGCCTGATTACATTGCATACAAGGTTTCTCAGTAATCTGACATTGCACTGGTGCTAACACAGTGTGATTCCTACTGTCTTCCCCTCAGCACGAAATCTGCAAGAGGTCAAATGGCCGGCAGGCACCACCTGCCCCACCTGCATTGAGGACCAGTGGTGGAATTAAGGTTTTTATAGGGAAGTAGGTTTCTAAACTGTGGCCAAGTGAGATATTGATACTCCTTTTCCCCAATTAGTAGGTTCTAACAAGATTTTGCTAGTAGACCAACTCAGTCTACAGAACACTTGCCGGCAGGCTTCAAGCCCTGCGGAATTATACACTGCTAGTAGTCCGTCTAGGTCTACAGGATACTTTGCTGGGAGGCCCCTGACCCTGCGGGATTATTTATACTGCTATTAACCAATTTCTGCTGGCAGGAAATCGCCAATTTGACATGGAAAACATCAAAGAACAGATCCAGAGCCTTAATAAGGAGCAGTTCCTAGAGGAACTCAAACTCATAATAGGCAAGTTAGAATCTGATTGGCCAGGATTTATAAAACAATATATTCACTCTAATGATCAGGATGCAGAGGAGGAGGAGAATGAGATCTGACAAGATGAACTCATTGCTGCTCTGTCACAAAAATCCCCCTGTCTAAACATCTCTCAAGGGGAGCGCTCCAACAAAAGAAGAACTATAGAAGACCAGATGGATGAACACATACCAACATTAGAAGTCCCGAGGAACACCGAAAAGGTTCCACCAGTAATACTAAGGGACAAGGACAAATGGACCACTGTCACATCAGCCCTTAAGGAACATAAAATCGCATATTCCTGGGCTAAAAATCAAGATGAAGGAGTCAAAATCCAGCCATCCTCAGTCACTGACTACAGACAGTTGATAAGATTAATGGATAACAAAAGTCTTCCATATATCACTTTTGCTTTACCCAGTCGGAAGAATCTCAAGAATCTCTTCACAGAGTGACCGAGGGTGTCACCTGTGAAGAAATCACTGCTGATCTTATGAGTTGGAGCCTAACACCAGTGAAAGTGAGCAGGATGTTCAGGGCAGATAAACGACCAATGCCACTGGTACTCGTAGAAATTGATAAGACACAGAAAGAGATTTATGAATGAACTGACAATGATATGTGGCCTCAGGATTTCTACTGAACCACTAAGGAAGAAGTCGACAGCTGGGTAGTGCCATAGGTGCCAAAGGCTTGGCCATGCCCAAAAACTTTGCAAGGCACATTACAGGTGTTTAAAATGTGGCGAGGGCCACCAGACCATCATGTGTACAAAACCAAGATCCACTCCAGCTAAATGCGCCAATTGTGGAGGACCTCACTCCGCTAACAACAAGGGATGCATTACACACCCAAATAACCGAGGGTCAGGAAAAACTACCCTTCCAACACATTTCAGCGATGCTCAAGACAGCCGTGCAAGTCACACCCCAGTCCAAATTATCTCCAGCTTGACAACTCAAGAAAGGAAACAAATGCCTAAAACTTATGCAGAGGCAGCACGAACAAAGGCTACTCCATCTCATGACCATATAAGCTCAAATCTAACATCAGTACTAACTGCCTCACTAGCTACCATGTTACAAGAATTCAGTTTGACGAATCCTCCACGAAAAGATTCCTACAAGGTACCCCCACTCAATTCTGACAGCCCTCAATAATGAATAAAAGAAAATTCCATCCCAACTCTCTCATGATCACTGCATGGAATGCCAACGGACTCAATAACAAAATTCTGGAGCTGCAAGAGTTCTCTCACAGACACAATCCTGACATAATACTGGTAAATGAAATTCATCTCAGGCCAGCTAATAATCCCAAATTACGGAACTTTATGTACAAAACAGATAGACTCACCAGCAGCAGAGGAGGAACAGATATATACATTAAAAACTACCTAAGCCACAATGTTCTGACCAATCCCCAAACCATGAACCTAGAGATAACAGGCATTGAAGTTCATACCAACAATGCAGGTAATATCAAAATCTATGCTGTATATAATTCACCCAGCATTCCATTGCTGGTATCTGGCTTGGACTCCATTCTCAGCTTCACAGACTCCATCATCATGGCTTGTGACTTTAACGCTAAACATACAGCCTGGCATAGCTCCATAAGCAACGACAAAGGTCGAACTCTAAACCATTACTCAACGCAACATTCTATTGTTGTAACAGGACCCACAGAGCCCACCCATCACAGCTCAACTGGAAGTTCAGATGTACTGGACATAGTCGCCCTCAAAAACATCAGATACTAATAACAGCTGGAAACAATAAATGAACTTTCGTCCGATCACAACTCTCTTCTGCTTCAACTTGGTACACAAGAACAATTCTCCACTCCCCACTCTTTCATATCTTGGGACAAACTTTCCGGAATCCTACCTGATCACATTGGCCTAGTCCCTACTATTCACACTAAAGAGGAGATAGAATTGGCTGCAAACAACCTTACCAGACAAATCAGAAATGCAATAAAGTCAATCACCCAAACTACAGTCTTTCATCCAAGTGGTCGGATCCCCGAGGAAATCGTGAATTTAATTAGACTGAAAATTCAAAACCAGAAAGAGGTATCATAACACAAGAGCACTTCAAGATAAATCAAATGTGAATAAATTAAACAGACAAGTCCGTGAAGCCCTCCAAAAACATCGAAACCAAGAATGGGAATCTAAGCTAACGAAATTAAACCCAGAAGACAACTCTATTTGGAAGTTTCTGAGAACCTTCCGCACTAAAAGACAACTTTTACCCCCAATTCAGACCACGAAAGGAATAGCTCATACTGACAACGAAAAGGCAGAGGCTCTGGCCGACAGCTTGGAAACTCAATGCAACCCCTCATATGAAAATTTGAACATCAATCTCATCTACAAGATTCACCACCGAGTTAGACAGGCCATAACACAACAAAAAGATGACCTAGAACCTCTCACACCCACTTCTCAAACAGAAGTTATAAACATTATAACCCACCTGAACAACAATAAAGCTCCAGGTTCAGATGGAATTACAAACAAAATAATTAAACTACTCCCCAGAAAAGCCATTGTACATCTAGTCAACATAATTAATGCCATCCTCAGACTGAAGTATTTCAGTCTGAGGCATGGCATTAAACTGAGATTAAATTAAATCTGAGACATGGAAAATAGCAGATGTCACACCAATTAAAAAGATTGGTGTGACAAAAAACGCCTAACTCCCTGAAAACTACAGACCTACCAGTCTTCTGTCTAACCTTGGAAAGATCGCAGAAAAAGTAGTTCTTACTTGACTTCAATCACTAACGGACCAACTACGTATAATCCCAAATGAGCAATTTGGATTTAGAAAAAATCACTCCACCGTCAGCAGATCCACAGCTGATCGAATATATCTGCTCATCACATTCAATATGCCTAATAATCTAGTTAAAATAATTCACTCTTACCTCAGAGACAGATACATGCAAGTCAAAATAAATGAAACTGTATCAACGAGACACAAGGTTCTGGCGGGAGTGCCGCAGGGCTCACTCTTGACCCCCTTGCCGTTTTCTATCTATATTGCTGATATCCCTCAAAACCCAAGCTCAACAATCACTGCATTATTAGCAAGATCTCTCAGCCCCAAACTAGCTGTCAAAAGACTCCAAAACATCCACACAATAGAGAAATGGTTGATGGACTGGAGAATCCAATCCAATCCACAGAAGTGTTCGGCCATACTGTTCACTAGGAAAAAAAAGCTTCAAATCAAGGAAGATATGCATTTACTAGGTGTTAAAATCCCATGGCAGAATACAGTCAAATACCTCGGAGTAATTCTCGATAAAAAACTACAATTCACCAATCATATAGAACACATAAGTTCAAAGACATCCAAAGTAATAGCGCAGCTCTACACCATGATCAACAGAAAAAGTAAATTCGATACTGAGAACAAACTGGTCTTATACAAGATGGTAATACGCCCAGCGATCACTTACGCATCTCCTGCATGGAGTCATACTTCGAAAACAAATATTCAAAAGCTGCAGAGAATACAGAACAAATGTCTGAGAATGAGTTTGAATGCTCCGTGGTTTATCAGAAACTCCCAAATTCACAGAGAAGTCAACATTCCCTACATCACATCTCTCCTTCACGACCTAGCTGAAAAGTTCTTCATCAAGACAATTAATCATCCGAACGACTGATCAAGCAAGTTTCAGACTATAATGAAGCAGATTTCTGCAAATACAAGAGACCCAAATCAATTCTATGCTCAGCTGAACACAGTTAATCTCACTGCCCTTTCAGGGCGAGCTTAAAGCTGAATAATTCTCCACCCAAAGAACTTTCCTTTTCAGATGGAGGGGAATATGAAAAGCATTTATGCTTCACCCATCAAAACAGTATCGTTCTGCGTTCTGCTGTTGTTATTATTGCTCTCAACGTCATCAGTGTTAGAAGTCGTTCAATGAAGAAGTCCAAAAATATAACTAATAAACAAGAGACTAAGTTGTAGTCGTATAGTAAGCTTACAAACTATTCATATATTCCTTTTGCTAAAATAAAGTTTCACCTTCTGTGCTTTACGAGCATTTTTTCAATTATCTTTGAACTTCCATTGTAATTTTTTTCGGAGGAAGACTTCTTTCTTAAGAAAGAAATAAATGGCCTCGATAATTATTTTCTTCATTTATTTTGCTCACCCAAATTGACACCCATGCATTGTCATTTCATACTTGTCTAACATCCAGGGACGGCTCCTGCATAGTGACTACGGAACTGCAACACCCCAATTTTTCTCGATATATAAATATATTTATTAATTTATTTATATTTGCTGGTAATATTTAATCATCAACAATCCTATACAATTCTCTTATTTTGTATAAAAAATAATAAAATCCATCTTGTAACACTTAGGAGGGCGAAGGACGCTAGCAGCACTGTGTTTACCACAGTGTCATATTGCTACGCGCGCAAGTATATGCACGTCATAGTGAGATGCGAGATGGTAGCGTAATGAGGCACTGTCCGTCGCACAGTTTCACTGTTGTTTATATGCAGTTAGCGCAGTAATAGAGTGTTCGTAGTGCTTATCGTGTTTACTCCATCTCTTTAAATATTTAGACATTACAATTAAAGGAGTTAATTGTTATGTCCAAAAATTGTAAATCCATTCCTTTAATTACAATTAAAGGAATGGATTTTATTTTTAAGTAATTTTGAATTATACTAAACTATATAATTTTATCAATAATAAACAATATTTTTTCATTAGAACTATAACTCATTTTAGGAATGTTAGTGAAGTGAGTAATATTTATTATCCAACTAGTTTTTTCACCGATTTTTTGCTATCGGCATCTTCAGGGACACAATTTGTAAGCGATATAAAAGTAACAGGCTAGGTTTTAACTGACAGTTCTAATTCATACAAAATTAGTACTGTGCATGAGACAATACGCATGTCGCGGGTACATGATTTATTCGTTGAGAGACATAATGTAATTGGCGTGAAAGTTCATTTCTTTAGTGTTTAGTGATCTAATTAAAGTTTTCCAAATATCCGGTAGGACTAGACCTTGATTCTTATTTAGATTTCCTGTTGAACGGGCGACTATACTTGCTTCGCCACTACCAAACCATCTTATTGAGTGGGATAAGAGTCATATGCCCTATATAGAAGAGAACTACCATTCCAGAACCTTCAAGGAAGCTGCTATAGTCGCCCGTTCAACAGGAAACCTAAATAAGAATCAAGGTCTAGTCCTACAGGATAACTTTAATTAGATTACTAAACACTAAAGAAATGCACTTTCATGCCAATTGCATTATGTCTCTCAACGAATAAATCGTGTACCCGCGACACGCGTATTGTCTCACGCACAGTAGTAATTTTGTATGAATTAGAACCGTCAGTTAAAACCTAACCTGTTACTTTCATATCGCTTACCAATTGTATCCCTGAAGATGCCGATAGCAAAAAATCGGTGAAACTAGTTGGATAATAAATATTACTTTAATACAAGTAGTCAAGAAAAAAAAGTCACACACAATATTTTATCCAAACACGTATACACTGTACTTACAGTGTGTATGTATATTTCGAAAGTTGCAGCACCCCCACGATTTCAACCCACCAGCCGCCACTGCTAACATCTATCTTACATCATGAAATCAAGTTTATATTTAACCAATTAAAAAAAAAAAAACGGGAAGGAATAAAAATTATCGTCTGCTTTCATTCCTTTTTGATAATAATGAAGAAGGTCATCTAAAGCCAACTTTTTACCATCTAAATGACCAGAAATAATATGGATTCCACTACTCGATCCACAGATATCCTAGCCAACATTACCACTTTTTGGACAAAAAAAAAAAAAAGCTCTTCATATCCAAAACATTTAATCTGATTTGACTTTGACATAGAGGTCAGATTACCAACTCACACGTCTTTGTTTGTAGTAGCGATCAGCCCTCTCTGTTTGTTCCAATACGTTACAGTTAACGGCATCCTCTTTTCAACCTCACCCCTTAAACCCTTCAGACCCACTTCTGCTGGCCCCGCGGCTCTGCACTTATGCCTTTCTCCTATGAATAAAGATTTTTCCATTTCTAATGTCTTAATGCCTCCATACCATTGTCACGCGGTGAAAGAACAACCTTGCCTCTACTTCTTGGACCCCAGTGATACAAAAGCACAGCAGCGTTATCTTATTCCTTGCAAGAAAGATCTCATTTCAACAGCCTCTTACATTTGATAATACCCAGATCTTCAGACAAGATTGAATTTCTCTGTTGTCTAACTTTTACCACTAACTTTTCTTGGCATAAACGCTTCGCATCCACAGTTTCTTCATTGTCAATGTGGGTAAAAAAAAGAAAAGAAAAGAAAGAAAATGCTGTCCTTTTCTGCTCAAGGAACTATTTCTGAGCACAATTGCTAACATTATAAGCAACACAAGCTTTAGAACAGTGTCTTTCAACATTTGGAATAATGCACCAAATATTAATAATACCTCTTATTTATTATTATTATTATTTATCATTTGGAATAATGCACCAAATATTAACAATACCTCTTATTTATTATTATTATTATTATTTATGTAACTACCACCCACGAATGTTTTTTTGTAAACCTATAGTACATTTCTATAAAACTGAAAAACAGATCCTTCTTATATCCCCATGAATTTTCAACTATCTGTGTTGAAGTGAACAAAAATTTCCTATTTCACTGGAGCCAGCTTGTTTTTCTCCAGGTTTCTCTTCGACAATTTTTCTTAGCCTCTTTGCAAATATATTTGCATAAATCTACCTGGAACACTCAGTAGGAAAATTTCTCTGAAATTTACGTATTCCGTTTTAATTCTCAATTTATAGATGTACTCTGAGTGCTCCACTTGAACCATCAGGAATTCGATCATCTCACCATGACTTATGAGTATGTAGTGCAGTGCAGTAGAACCAATATAAGTCTATATTAGAGTATTTCTGATGGCATTTCATCTGCGTTAAGCTGCCTTCTCACATTTCAGGCTTTTGAGTATTTATATTTCAAGGATTGATATATATATATATATATATATATATATATATATATATATATATATATATATATATATATATATATATATATATATATATATATATATATATATATATATATATATATATATATATATATATATATATATATATATATATATTAGGATAACCAAGCAATTTTATATGCTTGGTTATTTTAGCTCCTAATCCCAAGTATGCAAACAATTAAGTTTGCGCCTGAAACAAAGTTCAAGTCTAAAGATGGTACAACACCTGTGCAACTCATTGTAAAGGTGGGTAAAGCTCTGATCACTATTCTTAGTATTTTCCCATAATGTAAAGCACATCTCACTAGAAGATGTATACTGCAATGCATTATGGGTGGGGTCACTACCCAGACCGGTTTCAACCTTTTTTGAGGTCTCCTCAATGAGTAGCTAGACTCATTGAGGTATTAAGCTTTAATAAAAATCTCTGGAGGAGATATTGATGGGAATAAATTTTTAACTTGGGTATATTGTATATTATTGATTCCCATCAATATCTCCTCCAGAGATTTTTATTAAAGCTTAATACACCTTATTGCAACTTATATAGGTAAAGTTGATAACGCTCTGTATTACTAAAACCTTGGTATTTAGGGTCTAGCTACTCACTGAGGAGACCTCAAAAAAGGTTGAAACCGGTCTGGGTAGTGACCCCACCCATAATGCATTGCAGTATACATCTTCTAGTGAGATGTGCTTTACATTATGGGAAAATACTAAGAATAGTGATCAGAGCTTTACCCACCTTTACAATGAGTTGCACAGGTGTTGTACCATCTTTAGACTTGAACTTTGTTTCAGGCGCAAACTTAATTGTTTGCATACTTGGGATTAGGAGCTAAAATAACCAAGCATATAAAATTGCTTGGTTATCCTAATATACAATATACCCAAGTTAAAAATTTATTCCCATATATATATATATATATATATATATATATATATATATATATATATATATCTTGCTATATATTCCTATTATTCCTATTGATATTTCCTCCATTTGTACGTTTATAATAGCCTGTGGATCATTTTGCCACTTTCCTGATATTTATCATCTATATTATTACCAAACTATTCCCAATACTTTTCTTTAACTACTTTTTTACACGTTTTGTTTTCTTACGTTTTTCCATGTGTTCCCAGCAGAGGGTGACTTAAAAGGCTCAGTGGAGATCTTCTCCCAATGTCTGGTTTTAACCATTAAATGACCTCGTTAAGAACGAAAATGAAGATGGGTTGGCCATATTAGCAGATTTATCAGATGAATGGTCAAGAACAAGATGGAAAGATGATTTATAGAGCTTTGACTTAATATGGCCAGTTATCTAGTAATAGCTCATTATTACTAGATAACTGCAATAGCATAAACATTTGTTGCAGTTATCTAGTAATAATGAGCTCCAAAAAATTACAACGTTTTTTTTTTTTAAATACAGTGGTGATTTTAAAATGTAAAGAATATCAAGGAATTACTTTTTTAATGAAATGGAATTAAGCTTTACTGATTTCAAGGAATTACTTTTTTACTGAAATGGAACGAAAAACGGTTGGTCACTCGCAGTGAGCAAAGAAATTCCATGACTCTGTTAGCTGATATGTTTTCACAGTAAAATCTTTGCTCGAAGAGAATGAGAGTATTATTATTATTATTATTCATTCGTCGAATATTTGTGGGAAAATTCATCTAATGGTACCAACCGAGCAACAGTAAGAATTTACAGTTGTGGGGTGGGACGAAAAAGAATATTGAACAGTCGTTATATTTTACCGGTATAGTTACAAAGTGTGTTGTTTTTAAAGCCATGTTTGAAATAATTGAGTGAATGAAATATTGTAAATATAAGTATCCTAATTTTTCTACTAAAAGCTGAAACTTATTCAAGTTCCTGTTCACGAGTAATCTGAAACCGCTTCGGGCATCTCTTAATTTCTCACTTGCGCGACCGTTTGTCACCATGTTTGGCAAGCATGCTGTCACAGTTAAATTCTGCCAAGTGGGTCATGACTTTATTTCTTTCTCCAGATCTGACATACACCTTGACACATCAAAAAGGGTTCATTTCAGTCATACAAATACAAAAAGCAGTTAGAAAATTATGATCATTATTTTGATAGGATATGTATATATATTTTTTAAATTATATCTTTTGGATTCTGAAGTTCCTAATAATCGAAGTTCTAAAGTTCGCTACCTGTGACTGGAAAAAATAAATAAATTATTAATTAAATTAAATAAATAATAAATAAATAAACCAATAGCTAAACTCGGTGTCTATATATAGCAGGGGTGGGCAAACTGCGGCTCGCGAGCCGCACGCGGCTCCTAAAGCTACTCTCTGCAGCTCCCGAGACAATATTGGCTTTCCTTGCCATTTTTTCTTCTAAAGTTTTATATTAATAATCTATAATAATATAGTATGTACCAATATTAGAATATTTTATTTCGTAAATGCTTTAAAGATAAGTAAAAAAAACATATATTTTGAAACTTTACATTTTTAGCTTTTAAATGGTACCGGCCAAAATGGTTGTTAACGTGGATTTTATTATCGTATTTGGTTGGTAAAAAGTGTTTCGACATTTTATGGCCTGTGTTGCTCCCGCCAAAATTAGTTCCAAAAGTGATTACTATGATCGCTGCATTACCCACCGCCTCTGTTGCCTGGGACTCTGCGTCATCACTTGTCACGCAGTACACACAAGTTACGCGCTTGTGGTGGTAGCGAAACATAACTAGTGAATTTTAGTGTAGATAAGTACTTTTCTGATTAATAAATAATTAAGATTGATTTTAGTGAAAGTTATAAAACCCTTGTTTAAAATGACTGAACAACAGAAGAGTATAAAACAAAAATACGAACAAGAAACGAGAGTGTTTAACCAACAATGGGAGGACGATTTTGCTTTTACTGTTAAGGGTGAAAAGGCTCTGTGTTGTCATACAACCATCAGCCACTTTAAAGCCAGTCATATAAAGCGTCACCATGAATGAACACCATAAAAAAGTTTACATCTGAATTTCCTCCTGAATCAGAACTGCGAAAAAAACAAGATAAAACGTTTGAAATCTAATTTAGTTACTCAACAAAATTGCCTATTTAACCTCTGTAAGCAAAGTGATTTGGCTACTGAAGCTAGTTTTGTTATAGCTTGGAATATTGCTCGTAGTAAACTACCTTATAGCAAGGAGAATTTGTTAAAAAGAATATTAGTGATGTGATTGCAATTCTCGCACCAGAGAACACAAAACTTAAACAGGCAATAGAACAAATTCCTATCTCCCGCCGCACTGCTGAGAGACGTATTTCTGAAATTACTTCTACAATCGTATGTTCACTGCAGAGTGATCTGAAAAACTGCGTTGCTTTCGGCTTTAGGATTGGATGAATCTACAGACATTCACGATATCCTTCAGCTAGCTATATTTGTTCGCTATGTTACGAACGATGGAAATGTAAAAGAAGAATTCTTAGACTTGATAAGCTTAAAGGAAACTACAAAAGGTATTGACAGCAAAAATGCACTTAACAAAGTTTTAATAAATGCTCAACTACCACTGCATAAACTTGTTAGCATTGCAACAGACGGAGCACCAACTATGGTAGGTCAAAATACTGGCCTAGTTTGGCAATTGACACATAATACCAACTATCCTGCATATCTCTTTATTCATTGTATCATTCACCTTGAGCATTTAGTAAGCAAACACTTCATGTTCAAAAATGTCATAAATTGCGTTTTAGAAATTGTGAATTTCATTCGGACAAGTGCAAAACCACACCGTGAAGTTAGAAATTTTATTGAGAAGCTGGAGCTTGAAGAAAAGCCAAGTGAGCCATCTTACAATACAGTAGAATGAAAGAACTTTCATTCTACTGTATTGTAAGATGGCTATCCACTACCAATCTTTTGAATAAGTTTGTTGCTCTTTTTGAACCAATCATAGCTTTCATGAAAGAAAAGAAAAAGAAATAAAGGAATGGAGCAGTTATTTACAATGAAAGGGTGTTGACTAATCGAGTTTATGTTGCAATATAAGGGCTACTTAAGAAACGTAAAATTATTTTAATGTACAGTTAAAAATAGTTGAGAGACACATTTAACAGCTTTCCAGACATTTGTCGCAAGTGAAATGCATATTACTCCCGCCACTCCCATAAAAGTGTCTTGTGTATCAATGGGGTTTAAATGTATCTTAATGGAAAATAAAAAATGAAAAAATAATTTAAAAATTAATGTGTTTTTCCTCTTCTTGCCAATTAGAACAGGCAATCATTTGATGAATCATTGGAAGAAGTACATATTCCAATTTCACTTGGTGGTCTGCTAATCCAAAGTGCCCTTGTATGTATCCAATCTTCATATATTCAAGAAACATAGAAACCCCGATGTTCTCCTTCTGGTGTGCGCTTTTCTTATTTCCAAACCACTGAACTTTTAGGAATGTCAATTAACTTTTTTTTCATTCTACGCATGTTCGGAAATACAGTAGTACCACTTCCTCTCAGTCAACCTTTTTATGCCCGCAGTATTGGTTTAAATATTATGATTGAGATGGCGCAGGAAAGTTATTCGATTGCAATTTTAAGATGCAACAGGCAAAATGTGTAACATTCTTCACTTCATGCAGGTAAGTTAATTTAATTATTCCCGCAATGTCAAATTGACACATAATACCAACTATCCTGCATATCTCTTTATTCATTGTATCATTCACCTTGAGCATTTAGTAAGCAAACACTTCAAGTTCAAAAATGTCATAAATTGCGTTTTAGAAATTGTGAATTTCATTCGGACAAGTGCAAAACCACACCGTGAAGTTAGAAATTTTATTGAGAAGCTGGAGCTTGAAGAAACGCCAAGTGACCGTGACGTTTTGCTTCTTTCACCAGTTACAGCATAACAATTTTTATTTATTTTTTTAAAGCAACTATTTCATAATATGGCAGCCCCACAAGTAATCTAAATACATTTATTTTATATCTAAGCAAGATTTCAGTAACCAAAAATAAAATTAACATCACAAAATGTGTTCCTTGCGATATAACAAAAAAAAGAAAGAAAGAAAAGAAAGAAAGAAAGCAACGTTTAACAACTTTATAAAATAATACCGTATTATTAATTGCTTAACTTTAATATGGTTTATTTTTAATTTGCGAGAAGATATGTGAATTTTAATACAGATATCCTACAATTCACAAAGTGGATTAATGCATAATGCAGAGCTATCCGTATGCGATAGGTTAGTGTGAATTGATTTCGTAAACTCGGTCTCATACGCTGGTAGAGGTTTTTTTTTTTTTTTTACCTTGGAAACTCAGATGGCAGGTTTGAATGCTTTTCATCTCCTAGAACAGTAAAACCGGCTCTTGGAACAGACCAATTAACATACATAATACACTGGCATCATAGTCTGAGTTTTTCGGCCGTAAATCTAACTAAACTAAACTTCGTAAACTCAGACCGTGAGTCATTTTATAATCTTACTTTCTCATGTGGTCATGTACATTAAAATAGAACCAGTACTATTTTTCTAAAAATTAGGTGCCTGTACTCATTCTTTACTGGAAGGAAAAATTGATACTATTATCACACTACTTTATAGTGCGATAATTATTATGTGACATCCTCAGGGAGTCCAAAGATTCATCGAGGGAGAGTGTGCTAACAGCATCGAACTATTGAACCCTTCCTACTACTAACCGCGCTCAAACTTGCTTAACTTTTTAAGTGAGCCATTAGTAGCAGAGGCTCTACTAATCGACCAATCTTTGCTGTTTTTGGAATAAGAACAGCAAATTAAATATATAACACTCAGTTTTTAAGCATATATTTGTTATACATCTATCCCATCTATCCCAATGGCTTTAACAGGCCTTTAAGGTCCACAACCTTCCAAGCATGCTTGGATTTCGTAACCGAAATACGAGGATAGAATGGTCACTCCAATGCCTCAAGGTATTCTTGATTGTATCCCTGTGTGTTCAAGGGTCCGGTTTGCCTGCTTGCGGGATGAAAAACACCAGATAAACTGGCGGAAAAAACCCTACTATTTTTTATACAAGTATATAAAAATAAGTAATATATATATATATATATATATATACAGGGTGTTCGGGATAAATTTGACAGTTTCGTAAGGAAAAAGAAAATCTTCTTTGTATCTATTAAATTTAATGAATTGACAAAAAAACATTACAGGCAGAGTTAATTACAATACTATCAACAAGATTTACTCAAAATAACCACCATTAGCATCGATCACAGCTTCAATTCTGCTTCGGAACCTCGAACAAGCTGATGCTACAGTCTCCCTGGGAAGGGCCGCAAAAACTGTTTTAATTTTATCCATTAACTGGGCTTTTGTATTACTGGAAGTGCGATTGGTGTCTTTTTCAACTGCGCCCCATACAAAATAATCCATGGGGTTAAGGTCTGGGGAGTTTGGAGGCCAAACATTTGGACTGGTGAAGTCGTAGAAATTTTCAGACAACCATTTTTGACTTTTCCCAGAGGTGTGGCAAGGGGCCGAATCCTGCTGCCATACATACGGCCTACCATTGGCTACCCTTGTTATCCAGGGCTTGACTACAGTTAGCAACTCCACGAACAAAGCCCGAATTCCAATGCCAGGGTTCTTCAACACCTGTTCCTGCAGATTTGCGAGGAATTCTGCTGTACGAACGCAATCAGATCGTCTGCTAGGGATCTTTCTTCTTGCTACATCCTCGTAGTCACCATTGCAAGTCTCTAGTTCATGCCTGATTGTTTTTACTGTATTCAGGGAGCATTGGGCAGCAGTCGTAATATCCTTATTTTGATGGCGGGCACGAATCATCATGATACAAGTTATTCTCTTCCATGATTCAGGTGGGTTCCAGCTATCCATCCTTTCTGACATCTTGTATATGAATGAAGAAGGGTCCAAACTTTTAAATGAAGAGAAGTGTGTGTTAATACATGTAACTTACGGAAAAATATAATTAATTATAAATATGTCAAATTTATCCCGAACACCCTGTATATAATATAATATTTTATATAGAAAATATATAATATAATATTTTATATAGAAATATATATAAAAATTTTTATATAACGCTTCTTAGCAATAGATAGTGAAAAATTTAAATCTTATTAAATAACTAAGTAAACATGTAAAAATTATTGAACATCACACTGCATAGCATTCGAAAATTGCAATGGATAGAACTATGTGCATGGTTTAGCTTATGGTATTTTCCTTAGGTCAGCTAGGCATAAGGAGGATGGCTGAGCAATATTAATTCATGTTTAGCTATAAGCACAATCTAGTGAGAGCCAGTGAATGATTTTTAAATAACTTTAATTTTCAATTAGCTGTTGTTTGTCATTGAAGTAACTTGAAACCAAGAGCATGGCATTTCTTTTTAGAGACATTGTGGTGAGTTAATTGTTTCCTGAATACTAATAGTGTTCATGAAACATTATTATTATTATTGTAGAACATCTGAGAAGTTATGAGATTTGTTGCAGGAGATCCATTCTACGTAGTATAAAGCTGATCATTCTGTTGCTTGAATTAATTCAGTTTGCACTTTCAGTTGATGCCCTTAACACACCCACCCACTGCTCTCCTTGCAAAAAAAAAATTTTACACATATCCTTTCATAAATTCAGGGATGAACCTTGTCCTTTCTCATATTTTTGTATTTTTAAAAATCTTCCTAACCCATCAGTAAATACTCTAACATCATATACTTCACATTGCCCCATTTTCTTTCTAGTTTGCAGATTACATGCTCATAATCCATCCTCTTAGTCAATGTTCTACAGGTAGGATATAATTTTTTATAGTATCTGATGACCAGGTCTGAACAGAACCTTATCTAAAGTTGGTCGATTGGTAGAGCCTCTGCTACTAATGGCTTGCAAAAGGTTAAGCAAGTTTGAGCGTGGTTAGTAGTTGGAAGGGGTTCAATCATTCGATGCTGTTGGCACAATCTCCCTCGATGAATCTTTGGACTCCCTGGAGGTGTCACATAATAATAATATTCTGACGACTATAGAGTATCTGTTCTCAGGGTTGTTTTTTCACTACTTTTGTAGCTGAACTTCAGCTTCCCACGACCTAAAGATCCCTTGCCACCTCTGTTACCTGTAATATAGTTACACTTGTACTTGAGACAGCATGCAGGCTTCATCTGTTGAGCAGAATTTAAAAGCTGTGTGTAGATTTAAACTAGTATCCACTCATTTGTCCCTTTCTCAGCTTTTCAAATCTTCCTGGAGAGCAACATCACCATTACTAATAATCTGCTAACTCCCTTTATTCTCTTACAAGAAGTAGGCTAGCCCTATTTAACTTTTGGTTCAATCTCCACTGGTAGCCCATCAGAGATAGCTGGCCCAAGGCTATCACTAATTTAAAAGGCACACTTTGAAGAGACACTAAAAAAGATGGCTAACAAGTGCTGCCAACTTGTGGTACTTTACACAATATTTTTAATGTCTGAAATAGTGTGGATTCTACAGTTGATTTACTTGAGTTTACAGAACAGAAAACCTGACTTTCCTGGAGAAAAACCTGCGTGCCCATGCTAGAGATCGACTAACTCAGGAACTGGTTGAAAAAAGACTTGGAAAAAGTTTCTGTAGTCAGAAGCTAAGAAATGAACTCTGAAGAGTGCAAACACCACTTCCACTGAGCTACACAGGCTCTGTACTCCATGACATTGCAGAAGTTTGCTTGGTTTCAACTACCTTGTAGTTGCGAAGCACCTCAGCTTTACATCACCCATAAATAACTGAATCGATGATTCAGATCAATGAATTGCTTGGTTTCAACTACTTTGTAGTTACAAAAGATATATTTCGGCGATTACACCACATTTTTTATTCATTTATATAAAACACTGAAATACTTTGTAGTTGCGAAGCACCTCAGCTTTACATCACTCATAAATAACTGAACGATCTAATGATACTGTCAGAACAAAAGTTAACAGCACTTGAAATCTTAGTTTTTGATAAAATATGAAATTCTATGATTACCTATCAGATAGCCTAGCAATTCAGACTACTAACCAAGACTTATTTTGGTTAGTAGACTGAAAATTTAATAATCAAAACTTATTTTTTTGTAGCTTAAATATGAAATTGTTATACAGCAACTTGTGATTATTCTTTTACAAAATGTAGAAAGATCAGAGTATGTGCCATTTTTTCATTGACCACTTTTTTAACCGTTTTATTAAATGTGATGAGATTTCTAAAACAATATACTGAACGGGATCAAAAATTCTATACACTGGCTTCATTTTGTGATAAAAATGATGGAATGGATGAATTTTTTCATATGCAGATTTATTATTATTATTATGTGACACCTCCAGGGAGTCCAAAGACTCATCAAGGGGATTGTGTGCCAACAGCATCGAATGATTGAACCCCTTCTACAGCGCTCAAACTTGCTTAACTTTTTGTTGAGCCATTAGTAGCAGAGGCTCTACCAATCGATATATGATAGATTCATATTGATTTTTGTTTTTAAAGAATAAAAATCAAAATGAATCACTATCGGTATTTTAATCAAAAATTTAAAAAAAAAAATGTTGCACCCTAGTTTTAGATTGTTAAAAATATGTAGGAGAATAATAATGTGTGTGATTCATTGATAGATTGCTATTTCACATATGTGATTTAGCTCTTCATGTTGACCAGTTATGCTTGCAAAGAATCCTATCATCATCAATTTCCTGATATGTACCTACCGTAAAGAGGTGTTTAGGTTACTGTAACAGCACTATATGATTAAGGTTACATTATTATTAATCTCCTATCCACAATTTTCCTCCATGAAGGTAGCATAAGAGAAGTGGTGATAACCAATTCTCTGAGGATTACAAAGACCAGGCAAGGCAGGTGACTTGGTTGGTTAGGGTAGCAAAAGTGAGATATAAACAGCAGTTAGCTAATGAAGCCAAACAGAATCCTAAGGAGTTTTTTCAATATATAGCCAGCAAAAAAAAAAAATGCTTATGGAAGGATGACATTGATTGGAGAAATGGTATAAAGACAGCTGTTGCAGAAAATTTAGTGAAGATACTTAATGAGCAGTTCATGAAGTTCTTTCAGTCTTGTGAATGTGGCTTTGTGGAGAGATTGAGAGCAGTTGATAATGGGGAATAGAGACTGACTGTAAGTGAGCAAGAGGTGTATGGGGAGTTGAGCAAACTAGATGATAATAAGGCTGTGGGACTTGATAATATATCACCACATATTCTGAAGGAATGTACCAGGGAATTGACACCCACCTTGACATATTGTTTTAATATGAGTTTTGCATTGGGTCAAGTTCCTAAGGAGTGGAAGGAGGGCAAGATTGTGCCACTTCATAAAGGAGGTGATCGAACTCAAGCATCAAACTATAGGCCTATCTGTGTCAGGTGTTGTGGTTAAGTTGTTGAAGCTTATGAGAACTAGGATCCAGAATTAGGTTGACAACAATGGTATTATTTTTGATGGGCAGCATGGAATTGCTAAAGGGAGGTCATGTTTTAGTAATCGACTAATTAAAATGAGGTGACTGCTTCGTTGGTCAGAGGAGAGGGATAAACAGTAATATACTTAGATTTTGCAAAGGCTTTTGATAGATTACAGCATGATAAGTTGATAGTCAAACTAGAGAGGATGGGGTTGGATATTAGATTGGTGAATTGGATTGGAGACTGGCTATCTGATAGGTATCAACAAGTTGTGTATGAGGGAGCGATATCCAGGAAAAGGAAAGTGACTAGTGCAATGCTTCAGGGGTCTGTTTTGGGTCCATTGCTGTTTAACTTGTATATTAATGATAGGTGAAGATTTGGATGGAAATATTCAGTTGTTTGCAGATGATGCAAAGTTGGGACAAACCATGAAGAGAAAAGATGTTGTGGCCTTACAAAAAGACTTGAATAAATTGAGTGATTGGGCACAGGAATGGGGATACGAGTTCAATGTTGCAAAATGTAAGGTTTTAAAATTTGGAAAACAAAGATGGAATGCAGAATTTATGCTTGGTGGGGTATATTGTTGGAGGTGGATGAAATAGATCTTGAGGTGATAGTGGATAAGGATCTGAAATTTAGGGGACACATTGCCAAAATTGTGAAGACAACACAGACTTCTGGGAATGACGCGGAGGACACTGACGTGTAGAAGCAGGGAGATTCTTGTTCCATTGTATAAGGGTTTGATTAGGCCACACATGGACTACTGTGTCCAGATTTGGTCATCTGGTTTTCCAAAGGATGAAGAAATGTTGGAAAGGGTCCAGAGCCGACTGACTAAGGTAGTTTCTGACCTCTGGAATATCGAATATGAGGAAAGATTGAGAAGATGCAATTTACAGAGGCTGGTGGATAGGAGGAAGAGGGGGGAGATATGATAGAGACCTACAAGTTGGTAAGGGGTTGTTATAGGATTAGTGTTGGAGAGGTTTTATAGAAAACAGTGGGTGATCAGGGGAGAACCAGAGCTCATCCCTGGAAACTTTATAAAGAGGTTGTGAGTTGAGAAGCAGGTTTTTTTGCATGCTGAGTTGTGAATGATTTGAATGCCTTCCCTGATAGTGTGGTGTCTGCAGGGAATTTGAGTGTGTTTAAAGTGCGGTACGATGAGCTGTGTGAATGATAATAAGACCTTCTAGATGAGTCTTTGACTCCATGGGGTCTTGGGTAATAATAATAATAATGATAATATTAGTCTATTACTTGTTATCACTCCACTCAAATATTCTAATATCTAACACTTTGTGCTTCTAAGGCACTTCTGACTGAATCAGTCCTCCTGGATCTTGGTCTTCCTCTGGGTCTCTTTCTTTCATGCCTCCTTAGCATCAAACATCTGATTTGCTAACCTTTCCTCACACATTCTATTTTAGTGGCCATTGCACCTTAGATTAGCTCTGCTGACACATTCTTGAATGCTAACAATGTCAAGTTGCTTTCTAATATCTTCATTATTAATATGATTTTGTCACTGATGCAATCAGTTCACTCCTGTAATTTTTCTTAGAATCCCTATCTCTGTAGTCTCTTGCTCTTGTGTTTGATCAAGTCCTTTATTTCTAACCCAACTCTCAGATCCATAACCTAAAACTGGTTTGGACACTGTCTTGTATAATGCTATTTTGGTGTTTTGGGCTAATTTTTGTCTCATTCCACATAAATTTATTCAGTTGGCTCTCCACCATACCAGCTTTACTTATTCTGTTGTCTATTTCCAGATTTTAACTTCCCATCTTCACTAAAAACTGTGTGGAACTAGCTGCAATGTTTTACTTGTTCAGTTCCCTGTTGGTGAAGGTGATCACAAAGTATTGGTTTGGAAGGTAATCAAACAGGAAAATATTATCAAGAAGATCTATATGTGGAATTATAAGGTGGGTGATTATGAGTCAAAGCTATAGTCAACTAGCATCTTTTCTACATGACTACAATTGTATAGAAAAGATACATTATGAAAATTATGGAAACAACTACCACGTTTGAGTAAAAACTGTAAAAACTTTAGTTTAATATAAACCAGAATCGACACTCAACATTTTGACCTTCAAAAAGCTGTACTACAATCTACATAGTATGCTAAAGTTACTGATCAATCATTAAAATTATTGGCCTGACCTTGTATGGAAAAAAAACAAAAAACAACAACCTTACTACATCAAAGCTAGAGTCATGTTGTTATTATTAGGTTACAAAATTAAATTAAGCTGGAGAGCAACATGTTCACACCAAAATATAGGTATACTTATTATAAGTAAATTTTCTGGTGTGAACATGTTGCTCTCCAGCTTAATTTAATTTTCTAACCTAATAATAATAACAGGACTAGCTTGAAGGGTTTTTTTTTCCACACAAGAGGTCAGGCCAATAGTTTTAATGGTTGATCATTAACTATAGCATTCCATGTAGATTGTAGGGTAGCTTTTTTCTTTGTATATATGTGTATACTCCAGATGATGACCTTAATGTGAAGGTCGAAATGTCAAGTGTTCATTTTGGATGGGAAAACTTCAAGATGTACATGAGAAATGCATTCACAGTCTTGCCAGTATATAAAGCTTTACATGCAAGTATATAACATTATATACTGGTATAGAGCATGTCAACGTTGCCGGTATATAAAGCTTTATATACAAGTATATATAAAGCTGTTTAGTGCTTGTTGATTTTTAGAGCCATTCAGTAATGATATCTCATGCTAACAAAATTACTGCTATATGCTCTATTCAACAGCATTTTTTTTCTGAAGTTTTTACTCTAATGCGGTAGTTGTTTCCATAGTTTTCATAATGTATTCTGATCACCGTGTAAGCATGAAGGAATGTATAGAAAAGATGTTGACACTGCATGAGAAATTATAAGGCAGTATCTAACACAAGCAGTGCATAACTACATACCAAGAGTCAAGCAAATAAATAGAGTAGGTGTGAGTTGAATGAACAGCAAAATCAAGCAAGCAGTGTTGCAAAAGAAGTTATGGAGTAAGTACAAGAGTTTCCAGTGAACAGATATATGAAGAATATAACGTGCAGGTCAGAAAAGTGACAAGCATGGTTAAAAAGAAAAAGTAGAATATGAGAGGAGATTGGCCAGTCAGATCAAAACTAATCCAAGGGAATTTTCTGCTATGTGGCAAGCAAGAGGAAAAATAATATGGCAGGTTGCTAGTGGATAGCTATAGTAGCAGAGTAACCATAACAAAGGTGCAAGAATCGGAGGTGCATCGAGGGTTGCTCAGGTTAGATGTTAATAAGGCTGTAGGAATGGATAATATATCATCACGTATTTTTAAAGGATGTGCAAAAGAGTTAGCCATGCCCTTGTCCTGGTTATTTAATGAGAGTCATGCAGTGGTTAAGGTTCCTAAGCTGTGGAAAGAAGGCAAAATAATACATCTCCAAATGCATGCTTCAAGAACAGAAGCTTCCACTTACAGACCGATCTGTATATCTGCAGTTGTGATTGAAGTGTTGGAAAAATTGGTTAGAAATAGAATGCAGGATTGGGTTGATGAACATAAGATTCTCTATACTGTACTATTCTATACTGTGTACTATGCTGTACTGTCTTTGCAACACTTGCATTGTGCCCTCAGATCTGCAGTTCAGTATGACAGAATTAGAGGATAACAACATTATCAAAAAAGAAAAAAAATAATAGTCTTTATTTTTCCTCTTTAGAAAGTCATTTTGGATGTTGTTTTAGTTTGTCTAAATAATTAATGTGGCTGCAAAATGAAAAATTTATAAAGTGTATAAACATAGTGCATTCTATATAGAATTTTAATAGAGAAACTTCTAAAATTGCTTACTGTTCTTCAGCTCAGCTGAAGCTATCAAAAATTTAGGAAGTCCGATGAGCAACTATTCATAATATTAAAGTCAAAATCACTGGTATAGGCCCTTTATGCAAGATATGCTAGAGAAGCCCCTGACTATGCTTTCTTTAAGAACATTTTGTCAAATAAATATTCCATTTGTTTCCATTTTAGAAATGGACTGTAAACAGCACTTAAGATACCTGTATGTGAGATAAAAGTACTGAACATTAGACAGTATTAGAAATGGTTCAAAATGAAGAGTCTACTGCAAGTATGAATCCTGCTTCAGTTAAGGATATCAACTTAGAAATTTGAACCTGATACATCTAAACTGACATCTAGTGTTGAGAAAAAGGGTTGGGAATCTGGTGATTCGGTACCAAAAGCATCTTGTTCAGGAAATGAATTCCCTAAAGGAATAATTCAATGCCTAAAAAAAAAATTGATATTAAACAAAAAAAATTCTGAATTAATTAGATTGGAAGAACAGATTACTTCTTTTGTTTATGATTAAAGTTGAGAGTCTAAAAGATAGGCATTTTTACCAAAATGTTAATAATGATACTTTCACTATTAGAATACCTCTACTTTTAATAAAAGGCAATTTAGATGCGATAGCTGTGGTACTTTGGATTAAAAGTATCATTGGTTTTTATTTCACTGATATCTCTTTTAAGTGGGGGAAGTATCAGAGTGGAGGTACTAATTTTATAACATACCTTGTATACTTCTAGAAAAATTATGGGATATAGTAATTTTTAATTTTATTTCTCAGTTATATAGTGTTATATCCTTTGGTTTTATATATTGTTATATCTCTAACTGTCTTTACTTTAACTTTACAGTTAACATAAATTTTATTTGTATCACTTAATATCAGATATTCGTTTGCTGACAAATTTGTATTGATTAAAGACTGCACCAGCCGGCAACTAAACTCTGATACATTATCCAAGAATACTTAAAGAAAATGTAGGGATCATGAAGCATGCAGTCGTGGTCCCGATATTTATACCACTATTGGTTTCCCCCTTAATGCATGGTACGTAAGTTTTCAAATGATAGCTCAATCCGCAGAAAGGATGACAAACTCATTTGATTGTATATAAAGAAACACATTTATTATGGCACAAAGACAAGTATACATGTTAATCAAATCCTTAATCTTAAGAGTCTGGGTTCCCTTTACTTAATTAATCGCATCCAAAACTTCTATATTATAATCCCTTACTTGACATAAATTTCTCACTTCTATAAGTACATCTATTCTCAGACTCTTATAACTAAGTTAGCTAATATTATCACACATGTAATATTGCATATATACACAAGACAACTCAATAATTCTGACATGAACTTCTCTAGGATAATACTTCTTATTCTTACTTTATCCTCCTTACAAAAATTCTAGCTAACATTTAATTACGTTCTGAGTATATAATATTACTGTTCCTAAATCACACAAACAGTTCGGGCCTCGGTGTCCTGTTCGCCTGGAGCCTAATATGCTTTCTTCTCAACTGCAGACAAAAGTGTCCAAATCACAGACTGTTCTTATAGCACCACACGGAAATAGCATGTTTCCTTAACTTCTGCTTCCTTACCCCACGATTACTTTAATCCAACGTTTAACATAAGAAAATCTTATGCTTACCATTCTTGCCTTGAACTTGATATTCTGTTCTGCTTACAGTATCTTCACTGATGGCAGCCTTGCTATTCCTTTGTTTCCATACGAACTGGAAATACTCATACACAGATTTTGAACACTGACGTTGATCTCATCAGTGGCTCTTTCTTCTTATGGATCTGAATACATTGTAGTTGCAGCCTTGGCCCACGTAGCATACATAGCAAGGGGGAATCTTGCTACACGTGGCGGCAAGCTCTACACAGCTCTCCGACAGGAAACTAGGTGCTGACGAAAACCGGAGACAAGAGAACGATTCGAATCCCCACCGAAACCTTTATACCTCAGAACAGCTCCCTCACTCGGCGGTATCGTCACGCATACGGCGACTGCCGATTGGATGCCGTGGCCACGGACTGTTTTTACATGGCTTAAAACATGCTCTAGCTTATACATATTTACTTGGCAATCTATACATGATTTTATATTCTAATTCATTTACAACTATTCTCTATTAAACTCATGGGTTATTTTAACACTGTTCAGAGCTTACACACTTGGATATTTACATGTTCTTGGGACATTGGTCGGTACATTTCCCATCTGGAGGCATAAGCATGTCCTTATCCACTCCTTCTGAAATAACTTAATGTTGGGTGGGAAAAAAAAGTGACATCATTTTTTTCCAACACAACAATAGTCATTCTGTGAAACAGGATTAGATCCTAGATTCCTTGACAATGATGTGATGTTGTTGGCACACTCTCCCTCGATGAGTCTTTGGACTCGATGGAAGTGTCACATAATAGTAATAATAATAACTGTGCACTTCTCTAATGGACTCAATTAATGAGCTGAAAGTCTCGTTGGAGTATAAATTGCAATTTCCGAAAGGTATCTAGTGCTGATGCTGTTCGCTAGATACACACCAAACATGCAACAAAATTTGACAAAATTTTCCAGTTTGCTCTACACACCAAACATGCAACTTTTTTTTATGCAATTTCATGCTTTAAATAAGCAGGGTGGACACACACCAAACAGTGAAATTCTTCTACAACCTAAAACAAGGAACAAAATTAAATTGAGGTTCATTTTTCTTCTCTATTCTGATCCATAACTTTCATCACATCAGTCAACCAGTACCTGAGTTTGAAATTCTGCATGGATGTTATTGATAAAATTTGATTGGAATAGGTTGAAAAGGTAGGTGAACAAGTGATCATTCCAGTTTATTGTAACAGAGTATAAGGTTTTTAAGCACTGTGAAAGAGAATGCTGCATACTGTATTGGTGAAAATATATTGAAGGAGACTGATCTTGTGATGATAGTGAACAGTGTTGAAGTTCACATATGCATTGAAAAGTAGGTTATTCAAGAATAAGTAGCTAATGGCAAGAAATAATAACAGAAAGAAGAATATACATTTTACTTGACTAACTGGACAAGAAATTATATTCTTGTTTTAATGTTTACCGAAGCATGAGCAAACAAAAGTTAGTGTGTGAAATATATATTACTTCACAACAATTTGATTTCATTTGATTTGCTGTTAAGTCAATAGCTTCCATATTGTTTGCTCATTATTATTACTATTATTCAAGCCTCCATGGAATCAAAAGATTTATCGTGGGAGGTTCCTCCTGGGAAACACAAAGTCTGTCATACCACTCCTTAAACTCATTGACCATTCTCGCTCTCACCACTCTATCAGGTAATGAATTTAAGGAGTGGTATGACAGACTTTGTGTTTCCTATTCCTCAGTGTCAACACTGTAACCACCTCTCAACAGTTCATCATCAAATTCCTGCCATGTGCACTCAAGGGGTGTATAGGATATGACAGTACTAAATGAAAAAATTACATCATTACTAATTTCCTATCTACAATTTTCCTCCAAATCAGTCTGTTACTTGGCAAGGCTCCAACATTATCAGATCTTATATTTCTATCGTCTAAGGCACTTTGTACCGTATCAATCCACCTATATCTTGGTCTTCCTCTGGGTAGTTTTCCTGCCAACCTGGCAGAGAACACTTGTTTTGCTAATCTTTCTTCGCCCATTCTGTTTAAGTGACCATACCACCTGAGATTAGCTCTGCTAACGCATTCCTGGATGCTGACAATGTCAAGTTCTTTCCTAATATCCTCATTTTTAATATGATATTGCCATTGATACCATCTGTTCACGCCTCTAATCTTTCTCAGGACTCTCATATCTGCGGTCTCTAGTCTTTGGTCAAATGTTTTACTTCTGACCCAGCTCTCAGATCCATAAGTTAAAACTGGTTTGAACACTGTCTTGTATACGGCTAATTTAGTGTTCCGACTAATTTCTCTTTATTCCATATGAATTTATTCAATTGACTTCCCACCATACCAGCTTTGCTGATTCTGTTGTCTATTTCTATGTTTAATTTACCATCTTCAGTAAAAATTGTGCCTAAGTAGCTGAAATGTTTTACTTGTTCCACAGATTCTCCATTCACAACACAGTTGACATTTTCAATGATTCTGCCTATTTTCATTGTCTTTGTCTTTTTATTGCTGACCTTCATACGATATCTATTACAACAGCTATTCAATTTAGTCAGAGAATCTTGCAGACTTGTAGCGGATTTATTTAGAAGTATAACATCATCTGCAAAAAGCAAAGAGCTGACATTAACATCTCCAATTTTGATGTCATGTTTAATACCACTTTCCTTCATAATGTGATCCATATAGATAATGAATAACAGAGGGGATAATGTACATCCTTGTCTGACACCAGATTTATCATTAAACCATCTTCCTGTAATTTCTTCAATTCTAACTGCTGACTCACAACTCAAATAAAGACTAAGTATTGCTTGATATAATGCCCCATTGACATCATATAACTGCAGCGTATTGAATAGCTTCTCTCTTGGCACCTTGTCATATGCCTTTTTCCAAATCGACAAAACTTAAATACAGATCCTTGTTATATTCCCATGCTTTCTCGACTATTTGTCGTAAAGTGAAGATCTGATCCTAACAGCCTCTATTTGGCCTGAATCCAGCTTGTTCTTCACCAAGCTTTTCTTCCACAATTCTTCTCAACCGTTTCTCAAGTATACTTGCATAGATCTTGCCAGGAACACTCAGTAGGGAAATACCTCTGTAATTCTCACATTCAGTTTTATTTCCCTTTTTATATATGGGTACTATGAGAGCTCTACTCCAATCATGAGGAATTCGTCCCTCTGTCCAGGCTTCCTGAACTATGCAGTGCAGCCACTGTAAGACTTTTATGCCACCATACTTCAGCATTTATGGTCGAATATCATCCACTCCTGCTGGCTTTCCACATTTCAAGCCTTTGATGGCTTTTTCTACTTCAAGTATGGATATGTATTCCTGACTGCATGCCTGGTCAGTGTTTTTTATCACAGTGCTGTCATCACTGCTTGTTTCATTTAGCAGTTTTTCAAAGTAATTACTCCATACTTCAAGGATATCTTTTTCTCCTGTTTTCATGTCACGTTTATCATCTCTAAATCCTTTTACAGCACTCTTTCCTCCACTCCTAAGCTTCTTCAACAACCTCCAGAATATTTTGCCACCTTCATGATATTTATTTTCTATATTCTTGCCAAAGTCCTCCCATGACTTTTGTTTAGCTAGTTTTACACACTGTTTAGCTTTCTTACATTTGTCTCTGTATTCTGTAAGAGTAAAAGCTGACTTATTTGGCAGGAACTTTTGATATGCTTTCTTCTTTTCCTTCACTGCCTCTTTAACTTCCTCTTTAACTTCTCTCAACTGTTTAAAGTCTCAATCATATTACCTCTCCTTCTTCTATCTACCAAATTCTGCAGTCCACATTCCCTCAGCTTCATAACTAACATTGTACAATCCTGAAACCATCTTTGTTGTCTGCCTCTATACCCTTTCCACAGTTAATTTATCCATTTCAAATCCTGGGGACCAAATCTGAGAACAATAGTCTAAGTGGTCTGATCAGGCTCTTATACAATGGAATGATAACTCTTTTATCTCTGCAGGTCAGAATCCTTCTCAGTATTGCAGCAATCCTCATACCTGAAGTGGTGAAGGTAACTTCACCACCTTTGCAATATGTGGCCTGAATTTCAGGTTTCTATCAATCATCAACCCCAGATCTCTTGTCTCCAATAGAGCATTAAGTGTCCCATCAATATGTCCCAAACCGCAAGACCTTATATTTTTCTGCATTAAACCGATACCCCCATTCATTTGCCCATCTGTCTATCTTATTCAAATCCTCTTGCAGGTCTACCACATCTGCACTATTACTAATAATCCTTCCCAGCTTCATATCATCTGCAGACAACTGAATATCCCCCTGCAATCCACTGACAATGTCATTGATATAAAGGTTAAACAATATAGGTCCCATAATGAGCCCTGTGGGACCCCACTTGTAACCTTTTGCCTCCTCGAAACTGCTCCACCATACACAACTCTTTTATACCTATCAGACAGCCAATCCTGAATCCAGTTGATCAACCTGACATCCAAACCCATGCGCTGCGACTTACATATCATCTTATCATGCGACACCCTGTCAGATGCCTTCGCTAAATCCAAGAAAATGGCAATATATGCCTTTCCCTCATCTACTGCTCTTGTAACTTTATTATAAAAGGCTAGCATATTGCTAAAACAAGAGTGCCCCTTCAGAAATCCATGTTGACTCTCGCAGATAAAATTACTTTCATCTGCCCAATACTGTATACGGTCCCTCACTAATTTCTCCAAGATCTTAACAATTACTGATGACACACAAACTGGCCTGTAATTAGACACTTCCAGTCTGCTACTGCCCTTATGCAATGGCTGTCAGTTCTTTTGCACATTCTCTCAAAACCCATGGTGAAATACCATCCAGTCCCACAGCTGTAATGACAATCAGAGTACTCAGTATTTGGAACACACTCTCCTTCTGTACCTCTAAACTTCGAAACTGCCCTAAACCTCTAGTATTAATATTTACTCCTCCAGGATGAAATACTCCAATAAAGTGTTCAAACAATTCCACTATGTCCTCCGCATCAGTCATTTTTATTCCCATTATTATCGCAAGTTGTCATTCTTCCACAATCGTTTAACCTCCTACTGGCCACATAGCTAAAATATTCCCTAGGATTTTCTTTGGATCTTAGTGGCAATCTCTTCTCATGCAGTAATCCCTCGATTAATGTGCCCCCGATTAGTGCATTTTCGATTAGTGTGCCCCTAAAATTCGATTAGTGCTCCTATATACATCTTAAAAATAAATGGTACAGATTTTAAGAATTTTCTATCTATACATTTTTATGGTTAACTATTTTAAAAAATCACTCACCAGAATGAAATAATTTAGTTACTGATTTAAAACATTTTACAAAGTTATTTTTAATGGCATACTACACTATGTCCATGTACACATTATGTATACTATGTTCCAAATTTTTACTGCCAAAATTAATGGCATCTGCTATAGTACGCCTACAGGTTCGAGACCCTTCGCCACTTCTGCGCATGTCACAAAAAGGAGAATCCATTCAGATAATAAGGTAATCAGTACGTCTTCTGGGATGAGTTGTATATAATTACACGTTGGAAAATTTACTTCTCTTTTATGATCATTGTAATTTTTAAAGTGGTAACTATTTTGCTTGTATAACATTTTTGAAATTTTCTCTATAAAGCACATGATTTCACTTGTTGGTGACCAATTCGCACGTCCTTCATTTCTTTCTCTCCTTCAGTGATAACGACCAAGAGTTAATTAAATTTCATTCTGAAGATTTGAATGATTCCGACCTGCTAAATTTAGATGCACAGCGGGAAGATCCCGAAGAATATGAAGAAAATTGAACCATTGATAGTCAGCCAAAAGAGCTTTCACAGAAACAATTTGAAAATATTTTTTGTACAATTGAAGTTTTTAAGTAACAATGCTTAGAGGCTGACCCTGATGAAGAGAGAAGCAGTAAAATTTGCAGAAGAGTAGAAGAGACAATAGGACCATACCGTCGGTTGTATGAAAAAAAATAAACAAAATGCGCCCCTCCAAAAAGCTCAATTCTTTGTTAAGATGTAGAATAATAAAATTTATATTCTGAATATGTTTTATTGTCTTTCAGCTTCATGGGTTTCCTTTAACTAGGCCATGAGACATACCTTAATTCTTTTATAAAAAAATTAAGGTTCAAAAAAGAAATTTGAGGAACGAATTATACATTTTCCCATAGGTTATTATATTCGATTAGTGCATTTTCGATTAATGTGCCTGTTTTAAAAAAACGCATTAGGCGCACTAATCGAGGGATTGCTGGTATTCCAGTTTCGCCCTCCTTACCATATTAGTCACTCTCCTGGCCTGTGTCTTACATTCTTCATGCATCTGCTCTCCACCCCCTCTCCTTATATCTCTTCGATAATCCCTTTTTCACCTGCAGTTCCTGTTTAATATTGTTTGTCATCCACTTTACACCAAAGTGTGTCCTCTTCTTCACTTGTGGAATACAGCTTACTGTTGTTGCTAACAAATATTCCTTCACAATTTCCCAAGCACTAATGATATCCTGGCCTTCCAATTCCTCCCTCCATGAAACTTCCTCAAGTTGATATCTAAGACTGTTCTATTCACCTGCCTTATAATTTCACATACATTCCTGTCTATTTGATATTCCTGCATGTCAATTCATCTTCCAAGTCAAAACCACATGGTCACTCTCTTGAACTGGTGGGAGAGATGTCATCTCAGTTATTATCAAATCTTCTGATGCTGTGACCAAATCCAAAACTCTCGAACCTCTTGTTCCCCTCTATTACATGTTGCTTGAGACATTTGTCCCTAAAGAATTCTAGATATTCCATTCCCTTGTTGCTACATGCATCTTCTTCTCCCCAATTTATACTGCTGTTGTTAAAATCTTCCATAACCATCATTCTTCTTGCACTTGCCATGCTCAACTGTCTAAACATCTTCTGGTACCCACACTCTGTACTCCTTGGTTTGTAGCAACACCCCACTAAATATCCTGTCTTGCCCACCTCTACCTCACACTATATGCTTTCAAAATCATTAGTGTCTCTCAGGGGCGAATGCTGGTCTTGAAATTCACACTTGCTCTTGTTATCATTCAGGGAGTGAGAGGTGTGATTGAAATCTGATTATCGGAATAATGAATTACATACTGATCATTTAAGATTATATATTTAGAAATTTATGTACATTTATTTTACAAATGATATTCTATATTTTTCAATTTAGCTACTTGAATACAAATTCTACCCTACGGTTCTTCTTTATGAACTGGTCAATAACATTGTCATAAAAGGTTGGTTGTAATTTAATTTTCCCAAGCAACATGCACACTTGTAAAGGCTGCTGAAGCTCACTGGCTAGAACTACGTTGACTGCAAATGGCATGTGTTTGAGGAACTGAGTGATATGACGTGAAATGGCTATGCACGCACATGAAATCGCAGTGCTGCTGTGAGGACCTGTCAGATCCTACAACCGAGCAAGCATCGGCCTTCGATACACAATGCAAAGCTCAAATATTGCCACACAAGCTTAAGATGTCTTCTGTCTACAAAATTGAAAGCCTAAATGGAATGCTTATAAATGCTTGCATTTATTAACAAATAACTAGTATTCTTTCTCAATTAATGAACTTGCGCAGCAAGCATGGAGAATTCACCACTGGTGTCACTGCCTTCCAAAGCACCCACTCTTAGAGGACATGAGTCGTCACTTATAAGCAGTATGCTACCACCACGCTTTCCCTTCCAATCCTGCCGAAAAATACTGTACCCTGCACTTCTATTCCTGTTACTATAACCTCTTCTGTTAATCACGTCTCATTGATCCCAATCATTTTTGGCCAGGCTGAAGCTATCAATGCCACCAATTCCTCTCCTTTATTCTGGATACTCCTGGCATTAGTATAAAGCATAAAAAATGCCACTGTTTCTATACCTAGCATTATCCCCTCTAGACTCCACTGGGCTCAGCATTACCTGATGGCATACCCCTTGCTCATGCTTTGGTAAAGGATCAATGAAGAGTATTTCTTTTCAAGTGACATTTATTTTCTAACCAAGTGTTTCTACAACAAGAATGCGGTGGTTCTAATGTATGGAATATTGGTCATATTATATATGAACTGCTATGCAGAGAGAGAGAAAGGGATCAAGCATCTTAAAAAGGATACAAAAGTTGATACTAATGGTAATATCTGCACTTTGGAATGGTGGTTATGATACCAGATTGAAGAAATGTAATCTGCAGAATTTAGTAGATAAGTAGTAGAAGATTTTCATCACTGGTGTATCATGACTATCTGCTTATTGAAGGCCTGGAATGGCTTAAAAAAATTCGTCTTCAGAGCATGATTCCCAGATAATCTAACACCTAGTCTACCAGTAGTACTAAAATTGCCATGCATTTCCAGTCTTTCGTGGATGACTTTGATAAACAAGAATGGAAAATATAAGTGTGTGTGTTATTTTTGGAGGCACTTAACGACAAATAGATAGCTTTTCAAGAATAGAACAAAAGCAAGGGACCAGCGGCCAGGAAAGTAAGTTTTTTTTTTTTGCATGGCAAATAATGAGTGTGTGAAATATGTTGTTGCATAAGGAAATAAGTATGAGAATTTAATGTGTACGTGTGACAGAACTTTGTGGAACATTGGACAAATTCCCAAGTTGGGTATCTTTACTCCATAGAGGTTCTATGATATTACTGACTGTTAATAATAAAACAGCCAAAGCAAAGCATATGTGATTAAATTTCTCAGGGAGGATGAGGATTATAATAATGTTCTACATGCAGATTTCTTCTTTAGGTATCAAATATTTTAATTACTGACTGTTATTAAAGCTGTCTGTTTATATTTCAATAATGTTTAGGACCAATGAAATTCTGTTTGAGTGGAATTTCTAAAGATTTTATTTCGTTAAGTTAATGAACTGGTTTTTGTCAAATTAACTTTTGTAATGCTTTGTAAACTTTATAATCCATTTTATAAATAAGGAGGAAATATAATATTTCTTATTTAATTTGCAGTTAGTTGGGGATTTCACAAACAAGGATTCTGTCAGGCTGGCCTTTCTGCTGCCCTGACCAAAGTAAGTTTGATATTTTTCAGAATCTGTTTTAGTTGAAATGATATAGTGAGAGAAATTAATAGTGAATGATATGTATTTTATTGTGGATTTTGATACTGTTGAGAGTGCTTTTGTTCAAAATCTAAAGATATGGGAGGGAAAGGCATAATAATACTGGAAGTTAATTATTATTATTCAGGCCTCCATGGAGTCAAGAGACTCATCGCGGGAGGTCCTTCCTAGGAAACACCAAGTCTATCATACCACTCCTTGAACTCATTGACTGTTCTTGCTCTCACTACTCTATCAGGCACTGCATTCCACAATTCCACCATCTTCCATGCAAAGTAACCACTCCTCACCCTCTTGCTCACAGCTTCCTTTCATAACTTCCAGGGATGGCCTCTTGTCATAGCTCCTTCTTGCTGATCCACCAAGTTAAAGAACTCCCCAGTGTCCATCCTGTAACTGCCTCTCAACAGTTTAAAAGTCTTGATCATATCACCTCTCCTCCTTCTATCTACCAAACCCTGCAGTCCACATTCCTTCAGCCGATCCTCATAATTAACATTGTACAGTCTTGAAGCTATCTTTGTTATCTGCCTCTGCACCCTTTCCACAGTTAATTTATCCCCTTCAAATCTCCGGGCAAAAAATTTGAGAACAACAGTCGTAAGTGTGGTCTGATCAGGGTCTTATACAACGGAATGATAACTCTTCTATCTCTGCATGTCAGCATCCTTTTCAGTGTTGCAGCAATTCTCTGGGTTTCCTTCACCACCTTTTGCAATATGCCCCCTGGATTTCACGTTTCTATCGATCATCACTCCCAGATCCCTTGTCTCCCCTGCTTTCTCCAGGACAGCTCCTCCAATCGAGTATGCAGCCTCTCGTCGATGTATTACAAACGTCAAAACTTTACATTTTGGCATTAAACCAATGCCCCCTCCCCCATTCATTTGCCCATCTGTCTAGTTTATTCAAATTTTCCTACAGGGCTGCCACATCTGTACTATTACTAATAACCCTTCCCAGTTTCACATCATCTGCAAACAACTGAATATCCTCTTGCAATCTGTTGACAGTGTCATTGATATAAAGGTTAAACAATACAGGTCCCAGTACCGAGCCCTGCAGAACCCCACTTGTAACCTTCTGCTTCCTTGATATTGCCCCACCATACACAACTGTCTGATACCTATCAGACAGCCAAACCTGAATCCAGTTGACTAAACCCAACATTTAAACCCATGTGCTGTAACTTAAATATCAGCTTATCATGTGGCACCCTGTCAAATGCCTTTTGCAAAATCCAAAAAAATGGCAGTGTATTCCTTTCCCTTATCAACTGCTCTTGTCACTTTATTATAAAAGGCAATCGCATTACTTAAACAAGAGTGCCCCTTAACAAATCCATGTTGATTCTAACAATCAACTAATGAACTGAAATTAAATCAAACTTAAACACTTTGCTAATCTCTTAAGTTTGAATGGTAAGATTAGGGAAGTGTTTAAGTAATATAAAATTTTAGAAAGACATGAATTTAAGGCTTACATTTGCATAGCCATATGCACTTTTCCTGCCTATAATAAGTTAAGGACATATAGAAACATGCAGAAAAATATCCAGAATGATGTCTCCCTTTTTTAATTTTTAATTCTTTAAATTTGCTTTTTGTAATGTAATGATGAGTTTTTAATATAATTAACTTTTCCTTGAAATTAGTCCAAAACTCCTCTTTAGTTTTTGCTACAGTGACAAGTTCACATCTGTCAGTTGACACCCACCGGTCAGCCAGAAGTTCAACTTGGAAAACCTTGCACAGGAAATGTGTGATGTCGAATGCCTTCCTTCTATGAATGTGATGACATGGTATGTGCAGTGAAGTTCAAGGAAAACCTCTATGATATTTAGCACTATACACAACCATGTTCAATGAGTTCGAACAAAAGAAGAGCAGCTTTCCATCACAATGTTCCTGAAAAGGACATCTACATTGACTCCTAAGACTCCTCGTGCACCTGAACCAGAAGTCTCTACATTGGCCTATCCTGCCTCTTTTTTAGCCTCTGAGATCCCTACTAGTGAGGTGAATACCCTGGTGCATGCCCTGTTCTTAACACTAGTAGCATTTTTGATATAGTATTTTCAAAACATAGGTCTGAAATGGTACTCATTATTGTAAAACACAAGACATTTTAAACACATTTAAACCTTTTTCTATTAACTGTAAATGGTTGCATGAGTGTTTAGGGTTATGTAGAAAACATTAGGAGAGAGTATATATTTCCACAGAATTTCCCATTTTTGCAGGAAGTGTTACACATAATGCTTGTTGATATGAAGATCCAACTGTAGTTAAATCAGATTTATTTAATTTTCTGTCCATAATAAAATTTTCCTTTATACTAAATTGTCTATTTTATTGATTTTTATTGTGAACACCTTTTTACACATAATATGGCCTCTGTTGCCAGTTCAACAATGAAGTACACACTGACCATCTTCATTTAAAATTTTTCCTTGGTTGAGAGAAAGAATTCACATTGGGCCATAGAGACTATAGCACTTGTGTGGCTGAACATTATTTCAGAAGGTGATTTGAATAGATAGATTTGTTATTGTTGTCTCTCCACAATCTGGACACATCAACTTTTCATCACAATGTGAAGTAGTTTATTCCAAATTTCTTATGAGAAAAGTATTGCATCATCTGCATGTTTTGTCTAGCTGTAATATTCCTTATCTGAATTGAATCAAGAAAATCTTCAAAAGAAAGAGATTTTGTGAAGTGAAAATTGCAAAGGAACATGCTACACAAACTACTTTTTGACAGGCATTTCTCACAATGTTTATCAAAACTGAAGAAATACTTGACTGTAGAAGCACTTCAGAGGAAATTAAAAGAATGAAATTACATATTATCCTATTTCAAAATTATGGGATAATATGAATAATATCATAAATTATAATACATATAATAGAGGAAACTTATTAATCTATCCTATTATATATTATTATCTCGTTATAAAATCCAATAAGTAAGATATTAAATATCTTGTTTTTTCTATCATTGGTCATATTAATGTTTCAGCAGTTTTTAGTATATATTAATTTATATTACTGGGATAAAAAAATGAGCTAAAGGTATTATTTTTTCAGGATGGAAAAAGATTGTATGTTGGAGCTGTTGGAAGTTGGTACTGGCAAGGTAAAATCATTTCTACTTAGTTATACATCACAGTGCTTATCATTCTTATGTGATAATTAAAAAGTGGGACATTAAGAAGTGAAATGCTTTTGAAAAAAATATGAAGATAGAGAATTAAGACAGTTTTAATACCATACAATTGAAACGAAATACCTCTGTAGCAGTGATCCTCAATCTTTCAAAGAAGGTGAGAATGTGTTAAAGATCAAAATGTAGAAGGATTGCACTCATTAACAGAGAAGGCATCGCCTCATGTTAGACTTAATGGGGTGAAACAGCACCGAGAGAGGAGTCATGAGACTCATCGTGGGAGTTCTCTCTCGCTCTCACACACACACACACCCTACTCATCATACCTCGACTTAAATGCATTCACTGTCCCTTCACTCACTGCACTCTCATGCAATGCATTCCAATCACCCACACTCTCCATGCAAAAAATTTACTCTTCACCCCCTTGCCCATCTTATACAGTTTCCAGGGATGGCCTTGCATTCTCTCCCGTCTCTTTCTTGATGAAAAATCTATGAATAATCTCGCCCATGTTAATCTGGTAATTAGCCATCTTGATCATGTCTTCCCTCTTCCTTCTATCCACTAGATTCTGTAATTTGCATTCTCTCAGTCTGTCCTCCTATTTCAATTCTGGAGATGAGAAATTTAGTCAATCATCTCTTGACCCTCTCCAACGTCTCATAGTTTTGAAAACCTGGCGACCAAATCTGTGCATAGTAATCCATATTTGGCCTGATCTAAATCTTGTACAATGGAAATCAAAACATCCTTACTTCTACATGTCAATGTTCTTCTCATCATTACCATAATCCACTGTGTTGTTCTCACAATTTTAGCAAAATGTCTACGAATTTTCTACTATTCACCACAACCCCTAAATCCTTCATCACCTCCACCACCTGCAAAATATTCCCACCAAGTCTGTACTGTGCATCCCAGCTTTGCTTCCCCAATTTAAAACCTTACTCTTTGCAGCGTTAAACTAATATCCCCACACATTCGCCCATTCAGACAGTGTATTTAGATTCTCTTGCAAAGCTACATCTGTTCTACTTCTCAGAAGTCTACCCAACTTTGCATCATCTGCAAACAACTTTGAGTTCCTGATCACCATTTAAGCCCTTTATACTATCATTTACATGCAAGATAAACAACAGCAGTCCCAGAACAGACTCCTGGGACACTCCACTCCACTAGTGAACTTTCCTCTTCTGGGATACACAATGTTGATACCCATCTGAATAGCCAATCTCCAATCCAATGCACTAATGTACTATCCAGCCCATTCTGTTCCAATTTAACTACTAGTTTGTCACATAGTAACCTATTGAAAGCTTTTGCAAAATCTAAATGTACGACTGTATATGCATCCCCTTGTCCAATATATTCATCACCTTGTTATAATAAGCAAGCAGATTATTAAACATGATCTTCCTTTAACAAACCCATGCTGTCCATTAAAGAGAATTCTACTGCTGTCCACCTAGTTCTGAATCCTTGTCCTCACTATCTTCCCCAACACCTTGACCACAACTCCAGATAAGCAGATTAGCCTGTAATATGAAGCCTTAGTCTTATCACCTCTTTTATGAAGAACAATTTTGCCATTTTTCTATTCGTTTGGGACCTGGGCTAATCTAAGACTCATGTTAAAAATGTATATTAAAGCTGTTGTTAACTCTGGAACATTCCCTCAAGACATGGTGATATACCACCAAGTCCTATGGCCTTGTTGACATCAAGTTGACTCAATTCCTTATGCTCACTCACTCACCATCAGTGGTTCCTCCCTCATTCCCATTGCTGTCAAGTTCTGCATTATGTTATAGTCGCAAGGATGGAATCCTTTATTGAACTGCTCATTTAACAGCTCTTCAATATTTTCTTCTTTCATTCTCCCATTATCACTGACCAGTATCATCCTCCCATAATCATTCTTCCTTCTACTGGCCACATATCGAAAAAAACTCCCTAGGATTTTTTTATTGTCATTTGTTAATTGATGCTCATACTGTACTTTGGCTACCTTACTCAGTGAGTCACCTTCCTTGCTTGCGATTTGTACTCCTCGTGTAACTGATCATCCTCACTCATCTCGTGCCACCTCCACAATGCCTTTTTTTCTTCCAGATTGCATGCTTCACCTCTTCAGTCATCCATTTTACATCTACCTTATTTAATCTCCTGAACATTTTGTCATTGCCTCTTCCAGATAATTCCTGAGTAGAGACTAAGCAACACTGATTTCCTTCCCATGCAATTCCTCGTTCCATAATATCGCTGCAAGCTGTCTCCAGAGTTGGCCATAATCAACTGCCTTATAGTTTCACACACAACTCTGTTTCACAAAAGTCTCAACATGGCTGGCCACCACTCAAGTGTCACTTCATTGTCACTTTCACCAACTGGAGGAAGATGTGACACTTCATTTACAACAGTATCTTCTGATGAGATATTTAAATCCAAGATCCTTGATCCTCATGTGCCATCTGTTATCTATTGCTTAAGGTAGTTATCTCTTAAAAACTCAAATTCATTCTCTTTGGTTCCTGATGTCATCTCTTCATTCCGGTCTATATTACCATAATTGAAATTTCCCATAATGACCAGTTTATCTAAATATGTCCTTCTCACTGCCATCCATATTACCTGGTCTATAGCAAACCCTACTAAACATTTCATCCTGTCCACCTCCATTTCACACCATATTGCTTCAAAATCAGTCACTATTTGCTTCTTGCATCTCCACTCTAGATGGGCACAACTCCTCTGCCTTCATCAATAACACTTCTCCTGCATTTTTGCTTTGTCTGCCTTTGCGAAAGACTACCTATCCATCCATCCATCTCAATTCCTTTCAGAACATCATCCTCATTCAATCATGTCTCACTTATACCAACAATGTTTGGGCGAATGAACTCTATCATTGGTACAGTTTCATTCACCTTGTTTCAAATACTCCTAGCATTTGTAAACATACACGCTAGCTCATTTCTATTTCTATAACAAGTCTCACTAACTCCCCTCTTCTTGGACATGACTCCTCTACACTTTGTCCTGTCCATTCTTAATCTATCATCACTGATATTACACACCTCTCCTGATCTAAATGTCATCCCCATATCCTTGTCTGTCTTAATCCTGTTTTGCACACTCACATGACTACTCCTGAAACCATCATCTCTGCTCTTCATGCGCTGTTCCCCCTGCCCACTCTGTGTTCCTTCTGTCTTATTCTTTTCACTCGTGCCACTTACCTTCCCATTCACAAACTTGCTCACCTCACTCTCCTGCTCTTCCACAACACCTCTTGCTTCCTCAGGTCTTACATTCACTTAAGTTATTCTCTCTGGCAGCAACAGTTTCTTGAACTGACTCACACCAGATCCATTCAAATGCAGTCCATCTCTTTTGTACAGCTTTATCCGTCCCTCGACCCCCCCCCCACATATACATTCATAAAATAAACTCCTTTCTCCTTACACAACTCTGCTAGCATGCCTTACATGGAATCATAACTTTTGTCAGAAAATTCAAGGAATCTTCAAAAACACACACACTTTCCCAGTGTAATAAAAACCTAGAAATCATAAGTAAAATCTTGTCATTAGTCATCAAAAATCTTACACATGCGAACTTCTTATATTATTATTATCTGAGACCTTCAGGGAGTCAAGGACTCATCGAGGGAGGTCTCAGATGATAATAATATCATCTGAGACCTCCTTCGATGAGTCCTTGACTCGATGTAAATTACCCAACCCAGCTATCATACCTTCCCTCAAATTTATTTACACTAGATGCACTCACTACCCCTAAGGGCAAATTATTCCACTCACTCACTGCTCTCTGAGAGAAAAATCTAGCTCTTATCCCTTTCTTGATCTTTATCCCCTGAGAACAACCTTAACTTCAGTGGACGCTCCTGTGTTCTCTCCCCGCCTTCCATATAACGAAAAATTTCATCATTTGAAATGCTGTAACACCCATTAAAAAGTTTATAGACCTCTATCATATCACCCCTTCTTTCTCCTGTTAACCAGAATCTGTAATCCACATACTTGCAATCTGTCCTCATAATCTAAATCCCATAATCCAGATATAATCTTTGTAACTCTTCTTTGCACCCTTTCTGCAGCTTCTTTATCCCCTTGGAACCCGGGAGACCAAATCTGCGCACCGTAATCCAAGTGTGGTCTTATCAAAGCCTTATAAAGAGGCAAAATAAATTCCTTATCCTTACATGTCAAGGTTCGCTTCAGCATAGAAGTTATCCTCTGAGTTGTATTTGCAACTTTTGCTATGTGACCTTTGAACTTTAAATTCTTATCCACCAATATCCCAAGATCCCCTGCCTCTTCAGTTTCTTGTAGCATAACCCCGCTAATATAATATGCCGCTGGATCTCTAATCACGCCAAAGTGCATGACTTTACACTAACTAACATTAAACTGACAGCCATTTTAGTTTGCCCAGATTTCCAGTCTATTCAAATCATTTCGTAATTTCTGAATATCAGTAGCATCCCTGATTGCCCTGCCTATCTTTGCATCATCAGCAAACAATTGCAAATCTGATGATAGACCCTGCTTGAAGTCATTAATGTATAGATTGAACAATAATGGCCCAAGGACTGAACCCTGAGGTACACCACTGGTTATCTTAAATCTGGCAGATTCACACCCACTGTATACCACTTTTTGATATCTATCTGTTAACCATCCCCTGATCCAAGTCAATAGATTATGTTCCAATCCCACATTTTCCAGTTTACGCAACAGCCTATCGTGTGGTATCCTATCAAATGCCTTAGAAAAATCCAACATTATCATAGTGTAGACATTTCCTTTATCCAACTCGACCATAACATTGTTATAAAATGAGCAAATTGCTGAAACATGACCTTCCTTTAGTAAACCCATGCTGTTCCCCGCAGAGTATAGAATGATTGTCTACCCATTTCTATATGCGAGTTCTCACTAACTTCTCTAAAATCTTCACTACCACACCAGAAATGCTAATAGGTCGGTAGTTAGACACATCAGTTTTTGCACCTCCCTTGTGCAATGGAACTATATTACATTCCTTCCATTCCTGTGGTATCATTCCTGAGCTTCTTAAGTTATACAAATGTGTGAAAGGCCTAGCCAATTCAGCTGAACATTCCTTTAACAAGGAATTTTTTTATTTTAATAAATGCGTGATGGTTTAATAGTTATTAAACTGTTGCGATGTGTGGTGCCATTACAGTTAGCATATGTGTAAGAAATATCTCTCGTATCCTCTCAACTTAATATTTTTTACAAATTTCCCCCAAAAGAAGTATACAGAAGATATGCAAGATTAGTAGAGAATTGCAGAAACAATAAAGTAGTCTTATTGTCTCATGGTCTATATACCATACCACTGAAAGAATTTATTTTTTTGATACGACATAGTATGGGAGATTTATCAGTTTAATCTTAAAACTAGGACCGTGTGAAGATGATCTTGTTTGCATTACATCTCATATTGGATGGATGAACAGCTTTAAAGCTTAGATCATTAGGAAAACATATAGAGCTACCTAAAAAGAATAGGGATTGTTTATATTTGGGCAGCTATTCAGCAAAGTGTGTTTCTAATCCTGAGTATGTCGTTTCAAGTGAAAGGTTAGTAAGTGATTATGGTTTCCTTATATGTCTTCGTCATATAAAAGAAATATTTCTCTTCTGAACTTAGTCATCCTTCTGGTAAATATATACATTAATTCATAGACTGTTAAATTCCAAAAAATAACAGTTTAAATTTAATCAAAAAAGCAAGGTTCAACATACTTAAAAAGAGGAACACAATTTAATAAGAATGATAATATCAAAATAAATGAAAATGTGATTCACCATCTGGTTTAGTCCTCCATCTATCTAAGAAAAGCATAATTCTTTACTAGCATAGGAATGGGGGATGGACTTCAGTGAAATAATACAATTAATAAACATGTATTTAGGCTTAATGTTGGTTTATGCTTCTAACAAAATTTAATGGAATGAATACTGCACACAGAACAATTATTAAACCTCAAGTTTAGTTGCTCTGATATTTTTTTCTGTCACAGAGATATCTTCAGGAATACAATATTAAAGTTATAACAACATGCACAAAACATTGTATTCCTGAAATCTTATGAGAGGCACCCTCTATGGGTGCTGTTGGCTACCATTAGTTAGGTGGGAGGCCTAAGAATTAACGTTTACCAAATATTAAATCTTCTGCTGATTCATTTTAGAATCAGCAGCAGATTTTTTTTAAAAAAGCCTAATCTTAATAAATATGGTTGTTAAACTTCCAAAGATTTGGGAAACTTCATTTCTTAGGCCTACTGACCCAAAACTTAGGATAGCCATCAACACCCATAGAGAGTAACCCCCCATATGACATTAGGCTTTAAATAGTCTAATTTCTTCCACTTATTGTTTTCTGTTTTTTTTTTTATTTTTTTATGTGTTATTACAATATTAATATTGCATTCCTGAAGATATCTCTCTGCAACAGAGATGAAATATCAGAATGATTAAACCTACTGTTAATTTGTTTGTGCTGTATTCATTCCATTAAATTTTATTATGAGCATATATGTTAAAGATGTCTTTTAATGCTATCTGACTGGCTATGGGGATATGTTTTTTATATGAATAAAAGAAAAAAATTTGCCTTTTGAGTAGATAAGAAACATTTCCTTTAATGTCACTTTACTGGGCTTTGTTTGTTCATTTTTCCAGTGTTTGCTCATGACAGCAGAATATCAGAATAGTTGTTCTGCTTTATGTTGACATTAGCTCACAATCAAGAGGGAAGAAGTAATCATATTTCTTAACTGAATTATGAAATGCAAATATTTCACTTAATCATGAAGAGAAGGAAGACTTCATAAATAGTTGGAAGATGAAATCTGGTTTGCCAAATTAGCTTACTTCACCAGCATTTTTGAATATCTTTAACAAAATTGCAGAAGAGACAGAAATTTAGTAATTTTGTCTTATTCATACAAACTTTATGCTCTAAAAGAAAGGATATAAAGTTTGTATGAATAAGACAAAATCACTATATTTTTGTAGATTTAAAAGAAAGGATGTAGGGTTGAAGGGCTTCTGACCTAATGTCGAATCCTCACCTTCACGTGGTGCACTGGATACTGAACGAACGAGGATGGGCTGGCAATTTGGGATTTAGCTGACAAAATTGTATTCCTATTGGCTTAAACCAATAAACAAAATGATGGTACAACATGACAAAATTTCATGCCGGCTGGGGCGTCGCCCGGTTAAACAAGGCCCCCGTTGTTTTCGCCAGGGAACCAGGGCGAACAGCGAAAAGTCAGCTACTGGAACAAATCTGAAAATAAACCCCAACTCAACATCACCAGAGTTAAAGATCGGTACTATCAACGTAAGAAGCTTGAATGGCAAAGAAATGGAGCTAGCTGAGGAATTAGATAAGTACCAGATCGACATAATAGGGGTGACTGAAACAAAAAAGACCAAAACTGGTGAGATCTTTCTGAGCAATAAATACAAAATGTTATATTCAGGCAATGACAATCAAGGAAAAGAAGGAGTAGCCATAGTATTCAACACAAAATACGAGGCTAATCTTCTTGAATGGCAGTCAGTCTCAAGTAGAGTAATGTAGAGTAAAGTAGAGAAAGGCAGCAGGAGTAGATTATATTCGACCAGAAATGTTGAAGTATGGTGGTATAAAAGTCTTACAGTGGCTGCACTGCATAGTTCAGAAGACCTGGACAGAGGGACGAATTCCTGATGATTGGAGTAGAGCTTTAATAGTACCCATATATAAGAAGGGAAATAAAACTGCATGTTAGAATTACAGAGGTATGTCCCTACTGAGTGTTCCAGGCAAGATTTATGCCAGTATACTTGAGAAATGGCTGAGAAGAATTGTGGAAGAGAAGTTTGGTGAAGAACAAGCTGAATTCAGGGCAAATAGAGGCTGTCAGGATCAGATCTTAACTTTACGACAAATAGTTGAGAAAGCATGGGAATATAACAAAGATCTGTATTGAAGTTTTATCGATCTGGAAAAGGCATATGACAAAGTGCCAAGAGAGAAGCTATTCAATACACTGCAGTTATATGGTGTCAGTGGGGCATTATATCAAGCAATACTTAGTCTTTATTTGAGTTGCAAGTCATGAGTTAGAATTGAAGGAAGTACAGGAAGATGGTTTAATGTTAAATCTGGTGTGAGACAAGGATGTACATTATCCCCACTGTTATTCATTATGTATGTGGATCACATTATGAAGGAAAGTGGTATTAAACATGATATCAAAATTGGAGATGTTAATGTCAGCTCTTTGCTTTATGCAGACGATGTTATACTTCTAAATAAATCTGCTACAAGTCTGCAAGATTCTCTGACTAAATTGAATAGCTGTTGTAATAGATATGGTATGAAGGTGAGCAATAAAAAGACAAAGACAATGAAAATAGGCAGAATTATTGAAAATATCAACTGTGTTGTGAATTGAGAACCTGTGGAACAAGTAAAACATTTCAGCTACTTAGGCACGATGTTTAGTGAAGATGGTAAATTAAATATGGAAATTGACAACAGAATCAACAAAGCTGGTATTGTAGGAATTCAATTGAATAAATTCATATGGAAAAAGAGAGAAATTAGTCAGAACACTAAATTAGCTGTATACAAGACAGTGTTCAAACCAGTTTTAACTTATGGATCTTAGAGCTGGGTCAGAAGTAAAACACTCGACCAAAGACTAGAGACTGCAAATATGAGAATCCTGAGAAAGATTCGAGGCATGAACAGATGGCATCAATGGCAACCATTTTAAAAACGAGGATATTAGGAAAGAACTTGACATTGTCAGCATTCAGAAATGCATTAGCAGAGCTAATCTCAGGTGGTATGGTCACTTAAACAGAATGGGTGAGAAAAGATTAGCAAAACAAGTGTTCTCTGCCAGGTTGGCAGGAAAATGACCGAGAGGAAGACCAAGATGTAGGTAGATTGATACGGTACAAAGTGCCTTAGACGATAGAAATATAAGATCTGATAATGTTGGAGTCTTGACAAGTAACAGACTGATTTGGAGGAATATTGTAGGTGGGAAGTTAGTAATGATGTAAATTTTTCATGTAGTACTATCATATCCTGTGTAGTACTATCATATCAAATTCCTGACATGTATCCTTGAGGGTACATGTCAGGAATTTGATGATGAAGCAAGAAAGGATATATCCCTTGGAGGTAATCACAAAAGAAAAGGACATGATTC